>NC_045733.1:31804346-31811846 GCF_008692095.1 Etheostoma spectabile | reverse complement strand
ACAGACAGAGAAAGAGAGACAGACAGACAAGCGAGAAAGACAGACAAAGGACAGACAGACACAAGAGAGACAGACAGACAAGAGACAGACAGAAGACAAGAGACAGACAGACAAAGAGACAGACAGACAATGAGACAGACGAAAGAGAAGACAGACAGAGAAGAAAGAGAGACACAGACAGACAAGAGACAGACAAAGAGAAAGACAGAGAGAAAGAGAGACAGACAGAACAAAGAGAGACAGACAGCCAAAGAGAGAAGGGACAGACAACAAGAGAGATAGACAGACAATGAGACACCGACAGACAAAGAGAGCAGACAGAAGAGAGAAAGAGAGACGACAGACAAAGCGACACGACAGACAAGAGAGGACAGACAGACAAAAGAGAGACAGCAGACAATGAGACAGGACAGAAAGAGACAGCACAGAGAAGAGAGACAGACAGACAAAGAGACAAGACAGAGAAAGAGAGACAGACAGACAATGAGAGACAGACAGAGAAAGAGAGACAGACAGAGAAAGAGACAGACAGAGAAAGAGAGAAGACAGACAAAGAGAGACAGACAGACAAAGAGAGACAAGACAATGAGACAGACAGACAAGAGGAAAGACAGAGAAAGAGAGGACAGAAGACAATGAGACAGACAGACAAGAGACGACAGAGAAGAGAGACAGACAAAGAGACAGACAGAGAAAGAGAGACAGAACAGACAAGAGAGACACAGACAGAAAAAGAGACAGAAGAGGAAAGAGAGACAGACAGGAAAGAGAGACAGAGAAGAACATGAGACAGACAGACAATGAGACAGACAGACAAAGAGACAGACAGAGAAAGAGACCGACAGACAAAAGAGAGAGACAGACAATGAGACAGGACAGACCAAAGAGAAAGACAGAGAAAAGAGACAGACAGGACAAAGAGAGACAGACAGACAATGAGACAGACAGACAAAGAGAGACAGAGAGAAGAGAGAAAGAGACAGACAAAAGACAGACAGAGAAAGAGGACAGACAGACCAAGAGATTTGATTTTTCAAAACCACTTCATTTTACCAATCAACACAGACAGAGGTTATACAGTCTTCTGAGAATCTCTGCCACATACAACTGAAACATCCAGATACTGAATTGACTCAAATCAGAGTGTGGAACTCAGCGGCCTTTTATCTTTTACTCCACCGGTGGTGTTGGATCGTTAAAGCGGCGTTTTCTCTGCCGAGTCCTGCAGGACGTTGGGTTGACTCAGAGCTGCGGACAGGAATCAGCAGAACACAAGAGGGAGTAAGTGGGTGGGCAGCAGAGAACATCGCTGTTTAACATGCACGACGACGAAAAACCTGTCATGGACCGTCGAAACTCACAGCTCACAACGAAAGGAGATCTGCGTCTTTAGGATCTCCTCGACACGAAGAGGAAATGTCTCTTTTCCATTTAGTTGAACGTCTTCCTTTCATTTGGGGCTAAATAAGACATGTTTGTTTTTATTCCTCTTTAATCCTCAGGAAAACCTAGTTTGTTGTTGTCTTTTTTACCAGGTTGGCTTTAGGGTTTTTTGTGTTTCTTGTGAGTAGAGTTAACGTGATTATGAAACCAATGGAGAGAATGGGGGGGGGGGGGGGGGGTGAGGGGGGGGGAGGGGAGGGGAGGAGGGGAGGAGGGGGGTGGGGAAAGATAATAAGTTTCATACTCTCCGAATACATACAGCATCCATGATGCACCATTTTAAAGTTGTAAATATGAGATTATTTTGTTTTTCGTGTGACCAACACTAAATTACAACTTTACTTTACGTTCATTTTCTGTCTTATCACTTCATCAAGTCGCGCTTGTGTTTTTTTTTGTAGAGTTCAACGTGAATCATGAAAACACATGGAGAGAATGGGGGGGGGGGGGAAAGATAATAAGTTTTGTCTCCCAAAAAAAAAACATAACAGATCCATGCACCCTGTTTATGTTGGATATAAGATGATTTTTACTTTTCTGTTGACCAACACTGAGTTGCCTTTTTTATTTTTACGTTTTCATTTCTCGTCCTTATCACTCATCTACGTCGGCTTTGTGTTTTTTTTTGTGGAGTTCAACGTGAACGATGACCCCGATGGAGAGGAAATGGAAAAAGAGATAATAAATAAGAAGAGATCGCACCTTTTCTCTTCGTCTGCTGAAGGAAAGCGATGAATAATGATGATCTGTTGTGCTGTGGTGGAGTATTTCTGTGTTTTTTTTAAGCTTTAATGCATCGTATCAGTCGCCGCTGCAATGCATCTTGGACGTTATCACGATTAACGTCTCTCGCTACGACTAATTATTAAGAGTATTTTAGTGTTTGAACGACCTGGATTGTAACATATCAACGTGTTCAGTTGAAGTCACGCCACACCAACGTGACACCCGAAGGTGTCAAGTTTCAGTCCTGCAGCGAGTGATGCACTCCATTGTCTTCTGTGTGTGTGTGTGTGTGTGTGTGTGAGTGTGTGTGTGTGTGTGTGTGTGTGTGTGCATGCATGTGTGCGGATATTCAATGTGGATGATCATACATTTCAGTGTCTTCTGTGTGTGGGTGTGAGTGGGTGTGTGTGTGTGTGTATGTGTGTGGTGGTGTTGTTGTGTTTGTGTGCGTGTGTGTGTGTGCGTGTGTGTGTGTGTTGTGTGTGTGGTTTGTGTGTGTGGGTTTGTGTGTGTGGTGTTGTGTGTGGTTGGTGTTGTGTGTGTGTGTTTGTGTGTGTGTGTTGAGTGTATGGGTTTGTGTGTGTGGTGGTGTGTTGTGTGTGTGTGTGGTGTGTTGGTGTGTGTGTGTGTGTGTGTGTGTGTGTGGGTGTGTGTTGTGTGGTGTGTGTGGTGTGTTGGTGTGTGTGTGTTGTGTGTGTGGTGTGTGGTGTTGTTGTGTGGTGTGTGTGTGTGGTGTGTGTGGTGTGTGTGTGTGTGGGGTGTGTGTGTGTGTGTGTGTGTGTGTGTGTGGTGTGGAGGGATACGTGCCAGCTGTTATTTCAGCATAAACAATCTTTGAACTGAAGCAAGAAGACAAGGTTGACGTCGTTCTCTCTTCTCTCTCTCTCTCTCCCACACACACCACACACACACACAAACACAAACCACACCACACACACACACCCACCACACACCACACACACACAACACAAAACACACACACACACACCGCACACGCAAGTCGACAGCTCATTTGTTAAAACTCGAGGGAATGATCGATTTCAGCAGAGTTGTTCTCCCTCTCTCTTTCCTACTTGACCTTTTCCAATCAGCAGCTCTCCCTCTTCTCTATTTATCTCTCTTCATCTCTTTCTTCTTCTTCTCTTTCTCCTTCTTCTTTCCATCTACTCTTTCTTTCTCTCTCTTTCTCCTCTCTCTCTCTCTTCTCTTCTTCTTCTTCTTCCTCTTTCTCCTCTCTCTTTCTCTGTGGTCTAATTATCTGCTGTACAGCGTTTCTGTATTGATTTTGTTTTTAAAGTTGCAGGAATAAAAAATGAAGGCTGATGACAGCTCTTGTAAATGGATTCAAAAGAAGGCAACATTTTGGATTCTGACACTCCGTGGTTTGTAAGTATTAATAAAGTAAGTATATCAGTTTCTTCGCATTGTTTACACACATTTTCTGAAAGAGGCCTCATGTTTCTCAGAACACTGACACACAAATCACAAAAACACACACACACTGGGCTAGACCCCTGCATTTTCTCCTGCAACACTAAACTTTACATGTCAACAGTGTTATTTTTCTCAAAATGGTTCGTTTTCAAATGACACACAAAAACCATCATGTTGAACAACTTCATAAGCAAGCAGTTGAACACTGATTGCTCAGTGTAAAACAACCTGATGATCGGAAACAACTCTTCTCCATTTATTAGAATGGACTTAGGCCTTTTTTTGTTCAGTGTTCACTTACTCACAGACAGTCATAATAAGTGGTGTTGAAATATTTGAGAATATTGTTTTTAGCTCAGTCACACAATACCTAACAAATTATTGTTATTTGAGTCACACACCAAACAATGTACACAGTGTACAGTCCCATTCCCAACACACCCCACAAGTTGAATACACTACGCACAAAACAACAGAAAAATTACTGTACACCCAGTTCAGTACAAAATAAAAACAAACCACTATGCCTGCATCCTGTCTGTCTGTTGCGATGGCCCAGCACCCTCATCCACATCACAAGCAGTGTTTTCACGGGCCAAGCGCGAGGGAAAAATTGCCATGGCGATTCCAGCCATGCGGACAACAGCTCTATATGTCCGCATGCGTCCTCTATAGCTTGGAGAAATAGGTATAACCATTGTGGATTCGGTCAAACACTTTCTATCTCCCAGGCAGAAAAAATATCCTCAATAGGATTGAGGTAATGAGAAATAATGGAGGGAATAACAAACTCTAAAAACATGGGGGGGGGAGCAGTGAACCTGATGAACCAAGCACCGGTGGAAACTTCCGTTGTACCAAATATAATTTGTTTAGTAGTAATATGCAACTTCTTTGATCTTCTGAACTGCGTTCTAATTGGCACCCCCTGTAACCGGCTTCATCCTGAGATGATTCTGACAAGACACGGTCCAGTGTTGATAGAGCTCACCCTTCAATGTGGTTGAATATGTCATTGTTTTTGCTTTGTATCTTACCGTAGTGTTGTTGGCATTATTTTTCTAGGACCATATTCATGGTTCAGTTTCCTGTCAAAGACAGAGGCAGCGTCCCGACCCCTGTGTTTGTCTCAAACAAATAGTAAATACTGTAAAACGTGAAGGAATACAAATTATGAATACTGTGCACGTACTGCCATAATTCTAGGAGAGTAATTTCTTACCTATTCCTCATTCGAATTTGTGATGATGGATGCTACACGTCGTACCTCATCCCATTTTGGCTGTCTCTTTGCCCATCAGAGAGTACAGTCCTTGGCACTTTTCTTCGCTCTCCTGCCTCGGCACCTCCTCCTACTACTCTTCAACCGTGGCTGACTCTGTTTCAATGTTGGCGTCCATTCCTCCAAAAGAAGCTCACCTTTTGCCGTATTATCTCAAGCTCTGCTGATGCTAAAACTGTTAAAGCTGTGTGGATGTGGGGTCGGGGGGTACGGGGGTCTGGGGGTGACGAGCGTCTAGGAGGGTGACGGGTGTTTGCCCTTGTGATGAGTTCAGTTGGAATATTTGAAAGGCAGTGTTCCTGTAAAGACAAGAGAGTTTTCTTCATGACAAATTGTGCAAAGGAGAAATTGTGTGTTAGTGTTTTGAAAAAAGTGTGTTTTTCGAACTGCGATTTGAGTGTGTAAGCAGGAATTGTGCTGTGAGTTTGGGCAGATGTTTAGGGGTCTGTTTGACTTGAGTTACATGTTTGTCATTGTGTCTCAAGTAACCAAATTGTGGTGTAACACCATTGAGAAACCTGTAATAAGTAAATAAGATAAGTAAGTATTAAGTACTTGTAGTCAATCGAGAGATCATCAACAGCAGCTGGTTCAGACTCTCTGATGAGGTTTTAAAGAAGGAAGTCTTTAACTCATTTAGTGAATGCAGCATGGGTGCATGGAGAAGTGCCGACAACACACATAAAATTGCAGAAATCCTGTTGGGGTCCTTTAAGTTATTAGAGCGTGGTTCTGACCTATATCTACCTGTAAAGTGTCTCGAGATGACTCATGTTGTGAATTGACACTGGTGTTAAAAGGTTTTATGGCAATTTTCAAGATTGAAAAAACAACAAAGTGCTTCACAATAAAGTGATACATAACATAAAAAAAAGAAAACAAAAGGACAGACCTTACATCAACTCATGAAAGCCATGAAAGCCTTTCTTGCTTGCTGATGAGGTGGACTAGAACAAAAGGTACTCATGGATTGAATGGAATTGAATGGAAATACTCTGTTACAAGAATAAAAGTCTCAACATGTACGAGGGGAGGGGTGTGTGTGTGTGTGTGTGTGCGGTGTGTGTTGGTGTGTGTGTGTGTGTGTCTGCCAAAACAGGGAGAAGAGGGAAGTAAATCCAGGTAATGCCGCCACGTGCACCAATCCTTTTAGTTCAGAGCTACGTGATGTATTTCAAATAAAGTGGGAAAACAGACCGCTGCTGTGACTCGCAACGTGCAAACAGTGAAGCTCATGCGACTTTAACAACTTCCTCAAAGTAAAAATCTCCCTGGTTCTTTGGAATTAAAATTACCCCCCCCCCCATCATACAGTACCCTTCACATAATAGATACTATGGAGTTATACTTATGCACTGTAAGTTTTAAACATAGGGGGGTGTAACTATGCCACTTATTAAGTAGGGTGTTACTTATGCCCCTGTATTTAACATAGGGGGGGTTATATTATGCCCCCTGTATTTTAACATAGGGGGGTGTATACATGCACCTGTATTTTAACATAGGGTGGGTGTTGTGTATAACTTGAGGGCCCCTGTATTTTAACATAGGGGGGTTGTATACTATTGCCCCTGTATTTAAAATAGTGGGTGTATACTTATTGCTCATGTATTTTAACATAGGGGGGTGTATACTTACGGTCCTGTTTGAACATAGGGGGGTTGATTACATGGGGGTATACTTTATGCCCCCTGTATTTTACACATGCGTGTGTATACTTATGCTCCCGTGTATTTTAAATAGGGTGGTTGTATACTTATGCCCCTGTATTCTTATACATGAGGGGTGTATACTATGAGCCCTTATTTAACATAGGGGGTATAGATTTGCCATCCGTTGATTTGAACCATAGGGGGGTGTAACTTAGCCCCCTGTATTTTATACATAGGGGGGTGTATACTTTCATGCACCCTGCATTTTAACATAGGGGGGTGTATACTTTGCCACCTTATTTAACTTAGGGGGTGTTTTATTGCCCCTCTTTACATAGGATAATGCCCCGTGTATTTTATAGGGAGAAACACCGTTTTATGAGAATATGGATTTATGATACATTATTCATCACAAAGGAAATTGTTGTCCATAAAGTTGATTTTACCTAAGTGTTTAATTAAGCATGAAAGCATTTCCAAAAAAGTATGTGTTAGTCGCTGTTAGTCACTGAGCATGGTATGTAAACTTATGAGCACCACTGTATCATGGTTCCTTGGCCCAAAAAAAAAGTCCATTGAAACATAGAGACAAAAGAACAGAACTATGGAACGCTCTTGGCAAAAAGCGAAAACAGAAAACACCAAACCCCCCCTGATGCGAATGCTGAGTCATGTGTGTTGTTGTTCCCTTTGACGGATGTCCTTTGTTCATGCCGAGGAGGAACAGGGAAGTCCCGCAAATCCACAAAACCCAAAACCAGCCGTCTTTAGTCTATCGTCACGGAGCAGAGCACTCTTTGAACTACCATCTAGCGCTCTCTTTATTTCTACCTGTTCCCTGTGTTTCCCTCTTCTCTCTGGTCAGCGAATAGTTCGATATTCACCTGCTTTATTCATTGTGCGATAAAGAGTCTTGTTCAAAGGAAAACCTTGGTTTTTCCTGAACCCCGTGGTCCTAGATCA
>NC_045733.1:31784728-31804321 GCF_008692095.1 Etheostoma spectabile | reverse complement strand
CGAGACAGACTAGAAGACCAAAGAGAGACAGAAAAAGAGACAGACAGAGAAAGAGAGAGAGAGAGACAGACAAGAGGAGAAGAGGACAGACAGAGAAAGAGAGACAGAGACAGACAGACAGGACAGAGACACAGACAGACAAAAGAGACGAAGACAAGAAAGAGCAAGAAAGAGCCAGCAGACACAAAGATGACAGACAAAGAGGACAGGACAGACAATGAGACAGACAGACAAAGAGACAGACACGAGGAAGAGAGACAGACAGACAAAGAGAGCAGACAGACAGAGACAGACAGACAAAGAGACAGACAGAGGGACAGAGAGAGACAGACAAGACGACAGACAAGGAAAGACAGACAAACAGACAAGAAGGACAGACGAGACAACGAGACAGACAGAGACAGAAGAGCGACAGACAGACAAAAGAGACGACAGAACAAAGAGACAGACAGGACAAAGGAAGAGGACAGACAGACAGCAAAGAGACAGACCAAAAGACAAGAGACAGACAGAAAAAGAGCAGACAAAGAGAGACAGACAGAGAAAGAGACCAGACAACAGACAAAGAAGGAGACAGACAGAGACAAGAGACAGACAGACAAGAGAGACAGACACGACAAAGAGACAGACAGAGCGACAAAGAGAGACAGAAAGAGAAAGACGACAGACAGAGAAGAGAGCAGACAGACAATGAGACAGCAGAGAAAGAGACAGACAGAGAAAGAGAAAACAGACGAAGAAAGAGAGCAGACAGACAGCGAGAAGAGAGACAGACAGAGAAAGAGAGACAGACAGAGAAGAGAGAGAGACAAGAGAGAGACAGACAGACAAGAGACAGACAGAGAAAGGAGAGCAGACAGACAGGACAGCAGAAAGAAAGAAAGCAGAACAGCACAGAAAAAGGAGACACAGACAAAGAGAGAAAGAGAGACAAGAGAGACACAAAGAGAGCAGAAAGACAAAGAGACAGACAGAGAAAGAGAGAGACAGACAGACAAAGAGACAGAAAGAGAAAGAGAGAACAGAAAAGAGAGAGACAGACAGACGACAAGGAGACAGACACGAGGGAGACAGACAACAGAAGAGAGACAGAAGACAAAGAAGACAGACAGAAAAAGAGACAGACAGACAGAGACAATGAGACAGACAGACACAAAGAGACAGGACAAGAGCAAAGAGGGACAGACAGACAATGAGACAGACAGGAACGAAAGAGAGACAGACAGAGAGAGACAAGGAGAGGCAGAGACAGACAGACAAGAAGACAGACGAAAAGAGACAGACAAGAGAGACAGACCAGAGAAAGAGAGACAGACAGACAAAGAGACAGACAAGAGAGACAGACAGACAAGAGAGACAGACAGACAAAGAGACAGACAGAGAAAGAGAGACAGACAGACAAAAGAGAGCAGACAGAGAAAGAGGTGAGACAGACAGGACAATGAGACAGACAGACAAAGAGAGACAGACAGACAAAGAGAGGACAGACAACAGACAATGAGACAGACAGACAAAGAGACAGACAGACAGAGAGACAGACCCAGACAAGAGAAGAGCAGACAAAGAGAGACAGACAGAGAGGGAAAAAGAGGACAGACAGACAAGAGACAGACAAAGAGACAGACAGAAGAGAGAGAAAAGGCGACAGACAGACAAAGAGAGAGACAGACAGACAAAAGAGAGACAGACAGACAAAGAGAGAAGACAGACAAGAGAGACAGACAGACAAAGCGAGACAGACGAGAGGAAAGAGAGGCAGAACAGACAAAGAGACAGACAGAGAAAGAGAGAAACAGAGGAAAGAGAGACGAGACGACAGACAGACAAAGAGAGGACAGACAGACAAGAGCACAGAACGACAGACAAAAGAGACAGACAGAGAAGAGAGACAGACAAAGAGAGACAGACAGAGAAAGAGAGACAGACAGACAATGAGAGACAGACAAGAGACAGAGAAGAAGAGAGACAGACAGACAGAGAAAGCAGGACAGACAGAGAAAGACCGAAGCCAAAGAGAGACGAGAGAGAGACAGACAGACAATAGAGAAGAAGACAATGAGACAGACAGACAAAGAGACAGACAGAGAAAAGAGAGACAGACAGAACAATGAGACAGACAGACAAAGAGACAGACAGAGAAGAGAGGACAGACAGAGAAAGAGAGACAGACAAAAGCGAGAGACAGACAGAGAAAGAGAGACAGAACAGACAATGAGAGACAGACAGACAACAAGAGACAGACAAGAGGAAGAGAGACAGACAGAGAAAAGAGAGACAGACAACATGAGACAGACAGACAATGAGACAGAAGACAAAGAGACAGACGAAGAAAGAGAAGACGACAAAGAAGACAGACAGACCAACGAGACAGACAGAAAAGAGACAAACAGAGAAGAGCAGACAGACAAAGAGAGACAGACAGACAATGAGGACAGACAGACAAAGAGACAGACGAGAGAAGAGAGACAAAAGACGACAGAGAAAGAGACAGACAGACAAAGAGATTTGATTTTTCAAAACCACTTCATTTTACCAAATCAACACAGACAGAGTTATACAGTCTTCTGAGAATCTCTGCCACATACAACTGAAACATCCCAGATACTTGAATTGACTCAAATCAGATGTGGAACTCAGCGGCCTTTTATCTTTTACTCCACCGGTGGTGTTGGATCTGTTAAAGCGGCGTTTTCCTGCTCGAGTCCTGCAGGACGTTGGGTTTGACTCAGAGCTGCTGGACAGGAATAGCAGCAGAACACAAGAGGGAGTAAGTGGGTGGGCAGCAGAGACCATCGCTGTTTAACATGCACGACGACGAAAACCTGTCATGAGACCGTCAGAAACTCACAGCTCACAACACGAAAGGAGATCTGCGTCTTTAGGATCTCCTCGACACGAAGAGGAAATGTCTCTTTTTCCATTTAGTTGAACGTCTCCTTTCATTTTGGGGCTAAATAAGACATGTTCTGTTTTTATTCCTCTTTAACTCTCAGGAAACCTAGTTTGTTGTTGTCTTTTTTACCAGGTTGGCTTTAGGGTTTTTTGTGTTTCTTGGTAGAGTTCAAGTGAATTATGAAAACAATGGAGAGAATGGGGGGGGGGGGGGGGGGGGTGAGGGGGGGGGGGGAGGGTGGGGAGGGGGAGGGGAGGAGAGGAGGGGGGGGGGGGGAAAGATATAAGTTTTCTCTACTCCCGAAATAACATAACAGCATCCATGCAACACCATTTTAACGTTGTAATATGAGATTATTTTTGTTTTTGTCTGTTGACCAACACTAATATTACAATCTTTTACTTTTACGTTTTCATTGTTTCCTTATCACTTCATCAAGTCGGCTTGTGTTTTTTTTTTGTAGAGTTCAACGTGAATCATGAAAACAATGGAGAGAATGGGGGGTGGGGGGGGGGAAGATAATAAGTTTTGTCTATCTCCCAAAAAAACATAACAGAATCCATGCACCCTGTTTATGTTGGATATAAGATGATTTTTCTTTTCTGTTGACCAACACTGATGTTGCATTTTTAGTTTTATTTTTGCGTTTCATTTTCGTCCTATCACTTCATCAACGTCTGCTTGTGTTTTTTTTTTTGTGGAGGTTCAACGTGAACGATGGACCGATGGAGAGATAGAGGAAAATGGAAAAAGACGAGAATAATAAAAAGAGATCAGATCGCACCTTTTCTTCCTTGTTGCTAAGGAAAGCGAATGAATATGATGATCTGTTGTGCTGTGGTGGAGTATTTCTGTGTTTTTTTTACAGCTTTAATGCATCGTATCAGTCGCCGCGTGCAATGCATCTTGGACGTTATCACGATTCAACGCCTCGCTCCTCGCTACGACTAATTATTAAGAGTATTTTTTAGTGTTTGAACGACTGGATTGGTAACATATCACTGTTCAGTTGAAGTCACGCCCACACCAACGTGACACCCGAAGGGTCAAGTTTCAGTCCTGCAGCGAGTGATGCTTCCATTGTCTTCCCTTTTTGTGTGGTGTGGTGTGTGGTGTGTGTGTGTGTGTATGGTATGTTGTGTGTGTTGGGTGTGTGTGTGTGTTGCGTGTCGTGTGTGCATGCATGTGCAGGCCTATTCAAGTGGATGCACTCATACATTTCCATTGTTTCGTGTGTGCGGCTGTGTGTGGTGTTGTGTGGTGGTGTTTGTGTGTTGTGTGTGTGTGTGTGTGTGTGTTGTGCGTTAGGTGCAGGCATATTCAGTGTGGATGATACTTTACTTTTCCATTGTTTCTGTGTGTGATGTGGGTGTGTTGTGTGTGTGTGCGGGTTGTGTGTGTTTGTGTGTGTGTGTTTGTGTGTGTGTGTTTGGGTTGTGTTGTGTGTGTGTGTGTGTTGTGTGTGTTTGAGTGTAGGTGTTTGTGTGGGTGTGTGTGTGTGTGTGTGGTTGTGTGTGTGTGTTGTGTGTTGTGTGTGTGTGTGGTGTGTGTTTGTTGTGTGTGTGGGTTGTGTTTGTGTTTGTGTGTGTTTGTGTGTGTGTGTGTGTGTGGTTGTGTGTGTGTTTGGTGTGTTTGTGTGTGTGTGGTGTGTGTGTGTGTTGTGTGTGTGTGTGTGGTGTGTGTGTGTGTGTGGTGTGGAGGGATACGTGCCAGCTGTTTTTCAGCATAAACAATCTTTGAGCCTGAAGCAGAAGCCAAGGTTGACGTCGTTCTCTCTTCTCTCTCTCTCTCTCTCACACACACACACACACACACACACACACACACACACAGCAACACACCACACACACACACCAACACGGCGCACACACACACAACCACCACACACACACAAACACCACACGCGGAGTCCGACAGCTCATTTGTTAAACTCGAGGGAATGATTCGATTTCAGCAGAGTTGTTCTCCCTCTCCATCTCTTCCTACTTGACCTTTTCCAATCAGCAGCTCTCCCTCTTCTCTATATCTCCTCCATCTCTTTCTTCTTCTCTATATCTCATTCTTCTCTTTCTTCTTCTCCCTCTCTCTTTCTCCTTCTTCTCTTTCTTCTTCTCCCTCTTCTCTATATCTCCTTCATCTCTTTCTTCTTCTTCTCTTTCTCCTTCTTCTCTTTATCCCTCTCTCTTTCTCCCTCTCTTTCTCCCTCTCTCTTTCTTCTTCTCTTTCTTCTTCTTCTTCTTCTCCTCTTTCTCCCTCTCTCTTTCTTCTGTGGTCTAATTTATCTGCTGTACAGCGTTTCTGTATTGATTTTGTTTTTAAAGTTGCAGGAAATAAAAATGAAGGCTGAATGCACAGCTCTTGTAAATGGATTCAAAAGAAGGCAACATTTTGGATTCCTGACCCTCCGTGGTTTGTAAGTATTAATAAGTAAGTATTAATAAGTAAATAAGATAAGTAAGTATTAAGTACTTGTAGTCAATCGAGAGATCATCAACAGCAGCTGGTTCAGACTCATGATGAGGTTTTAAAGAAGGAAGTCTTTAACTTCATTTAGTGCACATGCAGCAGTGGTGCATGGAGGAAGTGCTCGACAACAACAATAACAATGCAGAAATCCTGTTGGGTCCTTGTAAGTTATAGAGCGTGGTCTAGACCTATACTCTACCTGTAAAGTGTCTCGAGATGACTCATGTTGTGAATTGACACTGGTAAAAGGTTTTATGGCACTTTTCACAGATGAAAAAACACAAAGTGCTTCACAATAAAGTGAAATACAATAAATAAAAGACACAAGAAAACAAAAGGACAGTTACATCAAATCATGAAAGCCATGAAAGGCCTTCCTCTTGCTCTGCTGATGAGGTGGAAGTAACAAAAGTGACCTCATGGATTGAATGGAAATTGAATGGAAATACTCTGTTACAAGAAAAAGTCTCAACATGTACGAGGGGAGTGTGTGTGTGTGTGTGTGTGTGTGTGTGCGTGTGTGTGTGTGTGTCTGCCAAAACAGGGAGAAGAGGGAAGTAAATCCAGGTAATGCCGCCACGTGCACCAATCCTTTTATTGTCAGAGCTACGTGATGCTTTCAAATAAAGTGGGAAAACAGACCGCTGCTGTGACTCAACGTGCAAACAGTGGGAAGCTCATGCGACTTTAACCAACTTCCTAAAGTAAAATTCCCTTGGTCTTTGGAATTAAAATTACCCCCCCCCCCATCATCACATACCCTTCACCATACATAGATAACATAGGGGGTGTATACTTATGCCCCTGTATTTTAACATAGGGGGGTGTATACTTATGCCCCTGTATTTAACGTAGGGGGTGTATACTTATGCCCCCTGTATTTTAACATAGGGGGGGTATACTTATGCCCCCTGTATTTTAACATAGGGGGGTGTATACTTATGCCCCTGTATTTTAACATAGGGGGGTGTATACTTATGCTCCTGTATTTTAACATAGGGGGTGTATACTTATGCTCCTGTATTTGAACATAGGGGGGTGTATACTTATGCCCCTGCATTTTAACATAGGGGGGTGTATACTTATGCCCCCTGTATTTTAACATAGGGGGGTATATACTTATGCCCCCTGTATTTTAAGGAAGAACATTTATTTATTTATGAAACATTATTCATTCACAAAGAAAATTGGTGTCCTTAAAAGTTGGATTTTACCTAATTTTTTAATTAAGGCATTAAGATAAATTTCCAAAAGATGATTTTTTTATTCCTCTTTTTTAGTCAACTTAAGCATGGGTATGTAAACTTATGAGCACCACTGTATCTATGGGTTCCTTGGAAAAAAAAGTCATGAACAATAGAGACAAAGAAACAGGAAACTATGGAAACGTACTGTGGCAAAAAGCAGAAACATGAAACACAAACACCCCCTGATGCGACTGGCTGAGTCGATGTGTTTGTTTCCCATGTTGACGGATGGTCCTGTTTGTTCAGGCAGGAAACAGGAAGTCCCCGCCAACTCCACAAAACCCAAAACTCAGCCGTCTTTAGCGGCGACCTCATCGTCACGGAGCAGCGAGACTCTTTGAATACATCATCTCTCTTTTATTTCTACCTGTGCCATGTGTTTCCCATCTTCTCTCTGGTCAGCGAATAGTTGGATAGTTCACTGCTTTATTCATGTGAATAAAAGGACTTGTTCAAAGGAAAACCTTTTGGTTTTTCCTGAACCCCCCTGTGGTCCTCAGATCAAATTTCACCCACTTTCAAAATAGTTTCTAGATCAGAAATTTTAGTTTCAAGCAAATAATTTAAAAAAGTAACGTGGATGGTTCCACACAACGCTCTTAAAGTTAAATACAGTGGGGTTCATGTGTTTAGGATCCCATAAAGTTGACTAAAAAGAGGAATAAAAAAATCATCTTTTTAGATATTAATTTTATTATCTACCTACCTTTAAAATTAGGAAGATTAACTTAGGAATTTAACATAGGGGGGTGTATAATTATGCCCCCTGTATTTTAAGAAGAACATTTTTTTTTTTTCACGATACATTATTCGTTCACAAAGAAAATTGGTCTGGGGTTGGATTTTTCCTACTTTTCTAATGAAGGAATTAAAATTAATTTCTAAAAAGATGATTTTTTTTATTCCTCTTTTTAGTTAACTCTATTATGGGATCCTAAACTTATGAACCCCACTGTGTTATAAAGTCAAATAAATGATCAGTTCACTTTACTTTCATTGAGTTTTTAGTTGTATTCAATTTTATATCATTTGGATTTTTTTTTTTCCTCCATAAAAGAACGTTGAAAAAAGTGACAAAATGTCTGGAAAACAATTCACAAAAACAGCAAAAAAGTGCAGAAAAAAAAACAAAACAAAAAAACATCTGGAAAAGTGACACACAAAACCTGGATAAAAATAACCAAAATGATGAAAAAAAAAAAGACATAAACATCGAGGGAAAGGCCACTAAAGTGTTGAAAAAAAAGTTATAATTTTATATTTTGACCCAGAAAAACAAAAGGTTGCGTGGTCGAGGGTTAAAACCCTCGGACAACAGCTGCTAGGTTGTTGAGAGTCTTCCCCCACAGACGTGGAAAAGCATTAAAACAAACAAAAAAAGAGTAAGAGAAACAAGGGATTGGACCTTTAAAGACAGCCACAACAAAAGGGATTAAGACTGAAATGATTTTGGCTCCATTGATATAATTACACAACCACAAGATAGTGAAAACAGATCTGAGTTCTATGAGACACGGTGTTATTTGGCTCATTGCGTCCCAACATGTTTTAATCCCGTTTCAACTCCATCAAACACTTTATTTTGAAAAGCTCTGTCGATTAAAGTTAGATTGTAGTCTCACAATGCCAGACCTTCCTCCACGGTGCTGCGGAAGAGGGTCTGCCGACTCCACACAGCATTCTGGGATGGGAGAGAAACGTGCTCTGGTTTATTGGCGTTTCTTTAACCCTCATGTTGTCCTCGGGTCAGATTGACCCGTTGTCCTATATCAATGTTCTTTTTAATTCCCCAAAATAACATGATTGATTCCACACAACGCTCTTTGCCAAGTACACATCTCTACTTTCATTAATTTTGGGTCTTATTCAATTTTATAGCATTTTAAAAACAAATGGAAGTGTTGTTGAAATAGTGTTGAGTAAAAGTTGACATATTCCAGTCTGATTATCCATCAACATCCATTCCTTTAATTTTAGTCTCAATAATTCCTAATTTCTGCTTTTCTAACTCCAACATTAGGTATAATTTCCTATAAATTAGGTTTATTCACCATAAATTCCAAAATAACTAAACTAAAGTTAATAAGTTAGTGTTACGTAGTGTTGAAAACGTCAAAAGTGACAAACAATGAAAAAAGCGTAAAAAAAGAGACAAAAAAGTAAGAAAAATACAAAAACATTGATAGAAAGCGTCAACAAAAGTGTTGATTTTCAATTTTGACAGGAAGACAACACGAGGGTTAAACCAATCACAGTCGTCGTGGGCGATGCTAAGGGGACGGACAGAGCCACGGTGCCGCTGCTAAATATTTTTGGTGAAACGTGCACGTTCAAAAGTAGTTTTAGTCGTGCAGTAGAAAACTCTGATTGGACAGATAGTCTAGCTAGCTGTTAAAGGTTCAAGGTAACTTTATTGTCCCCGGGGGGCAATTGTTTGTACTGCCAGCAGACAGACATGAGGACACACAACAACACATCAAAACCTGAAATACACACTGAAACACAACAGTAAGTAGATCCATTTAAAGTTCTTCATATTTCTTGTAGGGCAGGTGCCATATTGAGACAGACATGTGTCAGCGATAGAGTTGTGTATTGATTATTGATTTTATTGATATTGATTATTATACATATATATACATATATATATGTATGAGAGTTGCACGCCTCTGGAGAAACTAGGGGTTAGGTGTCTTGCTACGAGTCCTGTACTAAAATTGTAAATTGAATTGCCCTGTTGCTGAAATGTGCTACACAAATAAAGCTGCCTTGCTCATCATTGGTTGATGTATGGCAGTGGGAATCAAACCCGGGTCTCCCTCTCCAAAGGCGTGTGTCATATCCACTGCACCATAATCACCATTTAGTCTGGAAATATCTTTATGTAAAGGGAAACATAGATTACAATGCAAATATAAAAACATAATGGAATATATATAGGCTATATATATATATATATATATATATATATATATATACATACACTATATCTATATCAGTAAGACTGTCAGGCTTTCATCTATTTATTCTCCTTTAGATCAACGTTTCTAATTATATCGGAGTCAGCACACATGATTAAATACCTAATTTTGTGCATTCTGGTGAATTTTTCATGCCCCTATTTCTACCTTCTTCTGAATCAGTTTATTAAATGACATGTCATTGAGCTGACACTTTTATCCAAAGCTACTTACAATTGCTATATATTGCTATATATTTATAATATATATCAGAGGTTGCACGTCTCTGGAGCAACTAGATGTAGTCTGGAAATATCTTTCTATATGCAAAGGGAACCGTAGATTAGAATCCACGTATAAAAACACTGGAATAGACATCAGTGAGGCTCTCAGGCATTCTGCATCTATTTATTCTCCTTTTACAGAGTATTTTTGGGGCATTTTAGGCCTTTATGTCCACAGGACAGATGAAGACATGAAAGGGAGAGAGAGGGGGGGAATGACATGCAGCAAAGGGCTGCAGGTGGGAATCGAACCCCCGGCCGCTGCGTCGAGGAGTAAACCTCTTTATATCGTTGGAATTTAAAATGTTTAAAATGTGCTTAAACGTTGTGTGTGATTTGCATTATACGTTTAAGCTAAAAGGCAAAAGGGTTATTTCAACAGAAATGAAGACATGGTGGTCATGCGTTAACCCTCCTGTTGTCCTCGGGCCAAATTGACCCATTTTTCAAAAAGTTTCTATATCATAAACGTGTGTTTCTTTCAACCAAATTGCCCAAAACATTACGTGGACGGTTCCATGCAACGCCCTTAACAAGTAAAATAAAGGATCAGTTCACTACTCTCATTGAATGTGGGTGTTTTTTATTCAATTTTGTAGCATTTGAAGAAGAAAGAAAGATATCTGAATGTTGAAAAAGTGACAAAAATGTGGGAAAGAGCTTAAAAAAACGTGGGGAAATAAACAATAAAAGTAACAAAAAAAACGACAAACGTGTCCGAGGGGAAAAAGCCATTTTAAATTAAGACCCACAAAAACAAAAAAGTTGCATGGTTGACAGGAAGACAACACAAGGGTTAAGTTTGTTGTTTGTAGTTCATGCATTAAGTTTGTAGTTCATGCATTAAGTTTGTAGTTCATGCATTAAGGTTTTAGTAGTTAATGCATTAAGTTTGTGTGTTCTGCTTACGTTGTAGTTGCATGCATTACTTTGGTGTTCATGCATTAAGTTTGTAGTTCGCATAGTTGTAGTTCATGCATTACGTTTGTAGTTCATGCATTAGTTTGTGTCATGCATTAAGTTGTAGTTCTGCAGTACGTTTGTAGTTCAGCATTACGTTGTGTTTAGCATTATTGCATGCATAAGTTTTAGTTCATGCATTAAGTTTGAGTTAGCATAGTTGGCATTAAGTTTGTGTTCATGCATTAAGTTTGTAGGTTGTCTTCATTAGTTTGTAGGTTCATGCATTAAGTTGTAGTTCATGCATAGTTTCTTGTAGTTTATGCATTCAGGTGGTTGGTCATGGCATTAAGTTTTGTAGTTCATGCGCGTTTGTAGTTTCAGGATTACGTTTTGGTGGTTCATGCATTAAGTTGTTGTTCTGCATTGCAGTGCAAGTGTAGTTCAGCATTAAGTTTGTAGTTCATGCAGTAATTGTAGTTGCATAGTTGTAGTTCATGCTTACGTTTGTAGTCTGCATGTGTGTGTTCATGCATTTAAGTTTGTAGTTCATGCATTAAGTTTTGTAGTTCATGCATTACGTTGTAGTTCAGCTCGTTGTAGTATGCATTAGTTTAGTTGCATGTTTACGTTTGTAGTTAGTATGCATTTTAGTTTGTAGTATCATGCATTAAGTTTGTAGTTTATGCATTCAGTTGTGGGCATGCATTACGTTTGTAGGATGCATTAAGTTTGTATTCGCATTACGTTTTGTAGTTCATGCATTAAGTTGTAAGCATGCATAAGTTTGTTGTTCATGCATAAGTTTGTAGTTCATGCATTAGTTGTAGTCATGCATAGTTGTAGTTCATGCATTAAGTTTGCAGTTCATGCATTACGTTTGTAGTTCATGCATTACGTTTGTAGTTCATGCATTAAGTTTGTAGTTCATGCATTACTTTGGTGTTCATGCATTAAGTTTGTAGTTCATGCATTAAGTTTGTAGTTCATCCATTAAGTGTGTGTTCAGATTCAGTTGTAGTTCCCCGCCCCCCCTTAGTGGATAAGCCCGGGGTGCAAGAGCCGAGGAGACAGACAAAGGAAGGGGAGAGCTGTGATTGCTTGATCCAGGTAACTTTGCCTATATCCTATGCGTAATAAAAGGGATTCACACATCAACATCTGAGGCGATAATAATGGAGGGGCCGTGAAGCTGAGAGGGGGGGAGGTGTAGCCCCAGCACATATGTGCGCCCGCTCTACCAACCGACCAACCCGGCCACTAGATCGACTTTTACAATTATATCTGAGTCAGCCCACATGCAGCCTATAGGCTTCACTTACTCCTCCCTCAATTATTCACCTCAGTGATTCATTATTCATTTTAAGGGATTATTAAACCCCTGGACTGTAATATTTCAGATGGGTTTGAGCTGAGATTTCTGCTCATGTTCAGAACTTCGTGCACATTCAAAATATATCTCAAATGTGCTCTCTGAGGTTTGGAGGAGTTGTGATATTTTGAGAAAAAAATAAAGCGATAATAGGCTATTACAAGAAGAAAGTCACACTATTTCAGAAAGTGATCTACCTGCACCGTCTGCTGTGCATGACGTGATACCTCTGCTGATCCCAGACCTCCTGACGGACTCAGAGCCCCTTTTGGGGGATACACCTGCTGCAGCATGCCCACAGCAGAGCTTGACATGATAAACATGTTTTATTTCGCTCGTCATTGTAACTCTATTATTATTATCGGAGTAGACCCAAGGTGACATGGCACCCCAGACCTATTTGACACCCTAGGCAATCTCCTAGTTCGCCTATGGCAATCGTCGGCCCTGGCAACACCTGTGACCCCCTACATGAGACTGTGATTCCCTGAGCAGCTCCGTCAGTAGCAGACTGCTGCACCCTTAGTGCAAGAGGGAGCGCTAGGCTACCGCAGCAGTCAGATGGTAACACTTCACTTTGAAGGGTAGCTAACAAATGATTGGTCACCTTTTGAAAAAGGGAAACTAATTTAGCTAATTTGTTGGTATGGTAATAGCTAAACGTTTTGACATTGACCCCAGAAGGATCCGAGACTGGAAGAAACAGAACCTTACGTGGCTAAAAAGTTTCTTTCAAAACCTTGACAAATAAAACTACCTGCAGGATCAGATAACACCAGCCGTACATGAGACCGTGTTTTGTTTTTTTCTTGTAATTTATGTGAACTTTTAAAGACATTTAGCAAGCAGAGCAGGGCGCGAGGCCTTGTTTACAGCGGGAAGCGCTCGGTTTTGAGATCCAGGATCCGTCAGGCGGCATGTAAACCGAGTCGCGGCCATGGAGGCTTCTTTGACAGTCAATAACTGTAAATGGACACTTGGCCTATATAATCTGATTCCTCTCTGCGGGTTTCCACGGACTTCCTGTCTTTCTTTTTTTTCCATTACAACACACCAGAGACCACAGAGGTAAGAGCACAAACAAAGCCTGAATTCTTCATGAAGCCGACATCAAACGTGCCGTAGTAATGACACGCAGGTCATTTTTAAGGTGTGGTAGAGACCCAATTTACGGCCAAGGGGTTAATTAACGAGCGCTGGTGCTGATCCGAGGGCGAAATCTGTCGCCCTGCTGCACAGGTCCCCTGGTGATTCGGCACAAATTGACACAGAGCAGATTAATTCCCCGGGAGAGAGAGCTTTCGCTGATGTTAACTCGCCCGGCAACATCAGGAAATTAAGTTGCCAGAAGAGGATTAATGCCTCCAAACAAAAGGAAATGAGAGGCTGCTCTTTTGTCTCCGTCGGCCGGCTCTAAAACACGGAGAAGAGAATAATTCAAAATGTAAATGAGCAAACATAAAAGTCATTCCAGTGCAAAAGGACGTCTATTTATTCATTTAAAGGTGCACCATGAGTTCCTGCATGGTAAAAAAAAAAGTAAATTTCAAACAAAACAGAGCCCCCACCCCCCTCCCCCCATGTATTTCCGTAACTGTCATTTAAAATACCGTCATTTGACGCCATATTGCTTACTTTCAGTCCACCTTACAATCATTGTCTGTTGTTTGCCTGCATTTCTTGTGCGTTTACTTGTTTGTGTGTTTTTGTATTTTGCTGTTATTGAACAAATTGCTGCTGCTGTAATAACAAAATTTCCCCGTTGTGGGATGAATAAAGTATAATCTAATCTAATCTAATCTAACCTAATCTATGACTAATGGTGTTTTTCCACTGCATGGTCTCTACTCACCTCGCCCCGCCTCGTCTTTTTTGGTTTTCCATTACAAAAAAAAAGTCCCAGGGACTTGCTAGCGAGCCGAGGCGATACCAAAAGGTGACGTGAGCACCTGCAGACTGCTGATTGGTCGGAGAGAATCGTCACCTGATCACTGTGTCATCATTGCTGGCGATGAGTTGGCTGGTGGAAAATCTGATTGGCTGTTAACTTTAAAATGTAATGTAATAGCCATGTTGGCGGGTGATAGAAAAAAATGCTAATTCAAAGCCCCGTTTTCCCAGCATATCGTGGGTTGAGTTGCCTTAACGTTGATTTTTACACTGTAGAGAAGGTAGAGCTGGAGACGGGAGGGAGGGGAGGAGGAGGAGGAGGAGGAAGAGGAGGGGAGGAAGAGGAGGGGAAAGGAGGAGGAGCAGGAGGAGGAAGAGGAGGAGGAGTTTATTGTCATTGCGTATCACTACACAACAGTATTAAGATCACATTATCGCTCACTTAGCAGCATGAAGATAGAAAGAGATCCATTTACACTAAACCACTGAGTCAATTGTGATGAGTGTTGACAAATGTTAGACTTTGCTTCTAGCATCATTTGACAAACCCACAAATTAGGTTAAAATGAAGCTGCTGAACGGCACTTCGGCACATTGTTAACTTTACAACACCACATGCAAAAACAACACCGACCGAGAGAAAGTAAGAGATACATACATAGTACCTGACATAACAAAACATAACCCACAAACTGTGTTAACCCTCATGTTGGCCGTCAATAAATCTCATTTATAGGAAATAATACCTAATGTTTGAGTTAGAAAAGCAGAAATTAGGAATTATTGAGACTAAAATTAAAGGAATGGATGTTGATGAATAATCACAGACTGGAATATGTCAACTTTTACTCAATACTATTTCAAAAACACTTCAATTTAATATTTTCAAATGCTATAAAATTGAATAAGACGCCCCAAAATTAAAGAAAGTAGAGATGTGTACTTGCCAAAGAGAGTTGGGTGGCATCAATCATGTTATTTTGGGGAAAGAAAAGAAGAAAGCATTTTGACAGTGTGCCCCTTGTGTTACAGGTGAATGTGGACAAATCACAACGCTACAGTACTGAGTTTGCAAGTAACTTAGCATGCTAACGCTCCGCTAACGTTAGCTTGCTAACAGCTAACTTCTGGTAGACTTAGGTTGCCACGGTAAAATACCACTTTCACTTTCTTAAATCTAACGATTTTAGCTATAGCCACATGTTTCATATGTTCATTTACTTCATTTTCCATCTGCTGGAGAAGATCATTCGAAGGGACCTCGAGGTGAGATTTTAATTTCACAGCTGCTTTTTTCTTTAACCCTTGTGTGGTATTCCGGTCAAATTGACCCATTTCAAATTTTTACAAGAAGAAAAATGGAACAAGTACGTGTTTTCTACCTGAAATCAACGGCCTTACCTTATTTCCTGTGATAAACACGTACTGTATTCATGACTCAATTCAGAACATTATTTTGGATATGACCACTAATGTTTTTTTCCAAGATGAAAATGATCACATTAGGGGATTTTTTTTACATGAATTATAACGAATCACACTTCCATTTTGTTTTGTGTTCTAGTAGAGGCTGATTACATTCCCTGAACACACAGTAGGGGAGAGCCGGGACAGTTGAAACACTTTTTGATTAAAAGTAATTTACAAAGCGGCCGTATCGCACTGAAAGCTGATATTTTGTCAGTAGCAACCTTCACGTGTCATCTGTCCGATACAGCTGCATTTTCAGCTTTGGACAAAACCGTTCAGGAGTTAATTCAGCAAGAGTGGGACGTGCGTAATGTCTCATCTGTCCCTCCTGGACGGGACGGATGAAACAGCATGCGGGGACGAATGGAACCGTACAGTTTTAGCCAGTAAAACTTCCCACAAATTTAATATTTTTAACGTGTTATCATGGATGGCACTTCCAGAGGTGTTATTATAGACAGTTGCAGACTTGCGTCTTTGTAAACTGTCTGTTAACTAATTGCGTCATCCCGAGCGCGTATGAAGCGGTTATTGAAATATCATCTACTGTGGATGATTCTGACATTTTTATAGCTAGAACAGTAGTTTTTTTTCCATTTATATCATGTTTATATTGTGGAAAATGTCGTTCACTAGGTTTTTATGTGGGTTAGACCACGGGCATAAAAATAACCCCCCCCCCCCCCCCCCAACCCGTCCGTCTCCATAGGATAACTGGGGAACACTCGACCCCCCCCCCCCTACCTGGTGGGCTCAAATATAATTTCCTTTCTAAAACTCACCTCCAACATTATTGTATAAACCAGATATTTGTGCATTTTACATTAAAATCCATGGAGTTCCAGCCAGGTCGGGGACGGTTGAAACAGCTGTTTCATCCGTAGGAAACCCTCCAAAACTCGTTTATCGGCTGTAACTCCGCGATAAAAGGAAATAACAGGGAGATATTTGGCTGACAGGAGGAGGTTAACACGCTCTATGTTCAGACCTATAAGGAAGTCTGTCTATCATCATCGCACTCGGTTTCAATCGTCCCGGCGCTCCCCTATGTTATCTCAATTGTTTGAAATTGAGATAAAGACAATATTCAAAGACAATATTTAATAGATTATGAAGTATGAAGACAATACAAGGGTTAAAGCAAAATGATTAACTTTGAACCTCCACATCTGTTCAAAGGCTCCCAGCATGCTCCTGCAGCCTGGTGGTGTCCCAGCATGCTCTCTGGTTTCCCTACGCCTCCCCCCCCGCTCCGTGGATTATCATTTAATCCCTGATATTCATCAGCCGGGAGGTCAGAGGTCATCTTATTGCAAAATCGCTCTCATCCCGGGGTAGATGAACGGGATTGTACTGGTTTCTCTGGGTGGTGACGATGAGACACACTGAAAACAAAAAGTAAATTAGCCAGGTTTGTTTTTAAAAACTAAAACTTTAAGCTATTTTTTTAAAAACTTTTTTACAGAACAAAGGGAAGAACATCATGTTCTGTGTCACATACGTAACTGTCTTCTAACCCACAAGTAGATTTAAGCCTGAACTTACCCTAAAATCCTGTCACTCCCCGACGTGTCAAGTGCAGATGTGAGTCGTGCACGCTCAGATTAAAACGGTGTACGGCACAACTGTCATACTGAAATTTGTGAAATCCATGAAATGATAAATTTATCTTATTAAAAACAATAACAGAAGACGGAAATCATGTTGTCCTCGGGTCAAATTGACCCGTTTTCCTATATCAGTGTTGTTTTTAATTCCCCAAAAATACAGTATTGTTCCACCCCACGCCATCTTGCCAGTACACATCTCTACTTTCATTAATTTTGGTCTTATTCATTTTATATCATTTAAAAAAACATTAAGTGTTTTTGAAATAGTATTGAGTAAAAGTTGACATATTCCAGTCTGTGATTATCATCAACATCCTTCCTTTTAATTTTAGCCTCCATATCCTAATTTCTGCTTTCTCTAACTCAAACATTAGGATAATTTCCTATAAATGAGTTTTATTACCATGAATCCCAAAATAACTGAAACTAAAGTTAATGTTAGTGTTATGTTGTGTTATTGTCAAAAAAAGTGACAAAGCGTGAAAATGCTTGAAAAAAAGGACAACGTAGAAAAGTAAAAAAAACATTGATTAAAAGCCTCAACAAAAGTGTTGATTTTTAATTTTAAGTACATTTGTTGATAATACTTCTGTACTTTTACTTTAAGTAGGATTTTGAACACAGGACAAAAGAAACTAATCCATATTTCATAAGAGATGTGAGGCAGATGAATGGAACAAAGGGGTTTTCTCGTAATAATTCAACTGGAGTAAAAAAAAAAAAAAACGAAACTCGTCATCTGAATGTGAAGAGGGGAGTCTTCTCCAGGCACAATCAGTTACCATGGCAGCGAAGCCACAAGTGGTCAAACAAGACAAGGTTGTGTGTGGTGCGGTTGTGTGTGTCTGTGTGTGTGTGTCTGTGTGTGTGTGTGTGTGCGCTGTGGAACACAAACAGGAAATCAAACATTTCGGCTGCATCAGAGCGAGGATGTCACACACCGATCGCTCATTCCATCTGATCCCAAACAAACACCTGCAACACAAATCCTCAATGACACAACACTGTGTGTGTGTGTGTGTGTGTGTGTGTGTCTGTGTGTGTGTGTGTGTGTCTGTGTGTGTGAGTGTGTGCGTGTGTGTGTGTGTGTGTGTGTGCCCAACTTGTATACGTTTTAAATAATAGTTGTGTTATTTTATCCTATTATTATTTCATGTATATTGTATCCTTGTATTTCATTATATTTCATTATGTTCTGTGTTGTGTGACTGATATTTTGCTGCTGTAACACTGTCATTCTTTTGGAATCTGTTTCTCTCTATATGCGTGTGTGTTTGTGTGTTTGTGTGTTTGTGTGTGTCTCTGTGTTTGCGTGTGTGTCTCTGTGTTTGTGTCTCTGTCTTAGTGTGTGTGTCTCTGTTTGTGTCTCTGTGTTTGTGTCTCTGTGTTAGTGTGTGTGTCTCTGTGTTTGTGTCTCTGTGTTTGCGTGTGTGTCTCTGTGTTTGTGTCTCTGTGTTAGTGTGTGTCTCTCTGTTTGCGTGTGTCTCTCTGTGTTTGTGTCTCTGTGTTAGTGTGTGTGTCTCTGCGTGTGTGTCTCTGTGTTTGTGTGTGTGTCTCTGTGTTTGTGTGTGTGTCTCTGCGTGTGTGTCTCTGTGTTTGCGTGTGTGTCTCTGTGTTTGTGTGTGTGTCTCTGCGTGTGTGTCTCTGTGTTTGCGTGTGTGTCTCCGTGTGTGTGTCTCTGTGTTTGCGTGTGTGTCTCTGTGTTGGTGTCTCTGTGTTTGTGTGTGTGTCTCTCTGTTTGCGTGTGTCTCTCTGTGTTTGTGTCTCTGTGTTTGTGTCTCTGTGTTTGTGTCTCTGTGTTAGTGTGTGTGTCTCTGCGTGTATGTCTCTGTGTTTGTGTGTGTGTCTCTCTGTATGTGTGTGTGTCTCTGCGTGTGTGTCTCTGTGTTTGTGTCTCTGTGTGTGTCTCTGTGTTAGTGTGTGTGTCTCTGCGGTGTGTCTCTGTGTTTGCGTGTGTGTCTCTGTGTTTGTGTCTCTGTGTTTGTGTGTGTGTCTCTCTGTTTGCGTGTGTGTCTCTGTGTTTGTGTGTGTGTCTCTATGTTTGTGTGTGTGTCTCTCTGTTTGCGTGTGTGTCTCTGTGTTTGTGTCTCTGTGTTTGTGTGTGTGTCTCTCTGTTTGCGGTGGTGTCTCGGTGTTTGTGTGTGTGCTCTATGTTTGTGTGGTTTGTCTCTCTGTTTGCGTGTGTGTCTCTGTGTTTGTGTCTCTGTGTTTGTGTGTGTGTCTCTGTCCCTCTGTCTGTCTGTGTGTGTGTGTGTGTGTGTGTGTGCCCAACTTGTATATTTTAAACAATAGTTGTGTTATTTTATCCTATTATTATTTCATGTATATTGTGTCCTGGTATTTCATTTATATTGATATTCTGTGTTGTGTGACTGATATTTTGCTGCTGTAACACTGTAATTCGTTTGGAATCAATATCTATCTATCTCTCTGTCTGTGTGTGTGTATTTGTGTGTGTTTGTGTGTTTGTGTGTGTGTGTCTCTGTGTGTGTGTGTGTGTG
>NC_045733.1:31778931-31784718 GCF_008692095.1 Etheostoma spectabile | reverse complement strand
GTGTGTATGTCTGTCTGTGTGTGTGTGTGTGTGTGTGTGTGTATGTCTGTCTGTGTGTGTGTGTGTATGAGTGTGTTTTATCTTCTGTCCTTTTTTATTAATCCTCTCTGTATTTGGACGTTTGCCTGAAAACACATACTCTTCAATCCGGCTCCATCTGAATTTAAAGAAAGAATTTAAAGCCGTTTACACTGGAAAGTCACGTAGAGACCAGCAGCTCTGGGGCCTGTTGCACGAAAGTAGAATAAAGATATCCAGGATAAGTGAAAAAGCGTCTAGCTCGACTTAGTGTGACCTGCTCATCGGGGCTAACTCGGATGCACGTTTGCCGAGCCAGGATGAACAGGTGGAGCTATGTTCCAGCCAGGTGGAGATAACCAGAACATGAACAGGTTGCGGTACTGTCCAGCCAGGTGGAGATAACCAGGAGATCACAGGTGGAGCTATGTCCATCCAGGTGGAGATAACCAGATGAACAGGTGGAGCTATGTCCAGCCAGTGTGATACCAGGATGAACCGTAGCTATGTCCAGCATGGAATAACCGGATGAACAGTGGAGCTCTGTCCAGCCAGGTGTAGATAGCCAGGATGAACAGGTGAAGCTATGTCCAGCCAGGTGTAGATAGCGGGATGAACAGGTGCAGCTATCCACCAGTGAGAAACCGGATGAACAGGTAGCTAGTCCAGCCAGGTGTAGATACCAGATGACAGGTCAGCTATGTCCACCAGGTGTAGTACCAGATGACAGGTGGAGCTATGTCCAGCCAGGTGTAGATAACCAGGATGAACAGGTGGATCGTGTCCAGCCAGGTGGAGATAACCAGGATGAACAGGTGGAGCTATGTCCAGCCAGTGAGAAACCGATGAACGGTGGAGCTATGTCCAGCCAGTGTAAACCAGGATGACAGGGGAAGCTATGGTCCAGCCAGTGGAGATAACCAGGATGAACAGGTGGAGCAATGTCCACAGGTGGAGATAACCAGGATGAACATGTGGAGCTATGTCCAGCCAGGTGGAATAACCAGGATGAACAGGTGGAGCTATGTCCAGCCAGGTGAGATAACCAGTATGAACAGTGAGCTATGTCCAGCCAGGTGGAGATAACCAGGATGAACAGTGGAGCTATTCCAGCCAGGTGAGAGTAACCAGGATGAACAGGTGAGCTTGTCCAGCCGTGGAGATAACCAGATGAACAGGTGGAGCTATGTCCGCCAGGTGAGATAACCAGGTGAACAGGTGGAGCTATCTCCAGCCAGGTGGAGATAACCAGGATGAACAGGTTGGAGCTATGCCGCCAGGTGGAATACCCAGGATACCCGGTGGAGCTGTCCCCAGGTGAGATAACCAGATGAACAGGTGGATGCTATGTCCAGCCAGGTGGAGATAACCAGGATGAACAGGTGAGCTATGTCCAGCCAGTTGAGATACCAGGATGACGTGGAGCTAGTCCAGCCAGGTGGATAACCAGGATGAACAGGTGGAGCTATGTCCCATCCGGAGATGAACCAGGATACAGGTGGAGCTATGTGCAGGTGAGATAACCAGGATAACAGGTGGCATGTCCAGCGGTGGAGATACCAGATGAAAGTGGAGCTAGCCAGCCAGGTGGAGATACTGGATAAGTGCACGTTCACGCTTTCTCAAATGACCACGGTATCGATCCAATTTACTGATGCGAGATGAGAGACGCATTGCGCCAGATGTTTCACCCAATGAGCAGCAGCTTCTGATGGAAAATAACGAGGAGGGATGTGCAAAAAGGAAATACAGCTGTTAACAAACAGAGAGAAAGCCCGACATAGCGGACCCGACTGAATATGTGGGTGTGTAAAAATATCTACTTTGCCTCAAGAGAGCAGAGGGAACTAATGTTCCTCGGAAATGGACCCTAATGACTTAGCTTAATTTCAAACCCTTATTCACAACGCGAGAACATGTTTTAACAATGCCCAAATCTCTATAAGCTATATCTAATTATTTGTACAATTAATGTTCATACAGAACAAACTTGTCAGAAGAAAAAAAAACATGAAATTGATTTAACATATAGTTCACAGAGTGTATTGAAGTCAATTACTCTTTTTCTAGTTGTTGTCCCTTCTGATTGTTCTGTATGAACATTATTGTACATAATATAGATATAGTTATAGAGATTGGGCATTGTTAAACATGTTCTGCGTTGTGAATAAGGTTTGAAATTAAGCCTAAAGTCCGTAGGGTCCATTTCCCGAGGAACATTAGTTCCCTCTGCTCGCTTTGAGGCAAAGTAGATATTTTTACACCCCCACATATCAGTCGGGGTCCGCTATGTCGGGACTTTTTTCTCTCTTTTGTTAACGCTGTATTCCCTTTTGCACTCCCTCCTCGATTTTCATCAAGCTTGCTCATGGGTGAACATCTGGCGCTTATTTGCTGTTTTTTCCCCTGCCATCAGTAAATTGTTATCGAAACGTGCTATTTGTGAAACCTGGACGCATCGTATTTGTATGCATCTTCCACTGGTTTACATATGTTGCTTGGTGACATCGCTTATCTGACGACCGTTATTTTGGAAGCTCCACTTATCCTGTTCCCCAACGGTCCTCCACCCCGTGTTTTATGGTTTAAATCGACCACGTGGCTCTACGTGTCGCATTACCGCTACTGGCTGGACAGCAGCTTCCACCTGCTTCATCCTGGGTATCTCCACCTGGCTGGACACTAGCCTCCACCTGTTCATCCTGGTTATCTCCACCTGGCTGGACAGAGCTCCACCTGTTATCCTGGTTATCTCCAACTGGCTTGGACATAGCTCCACCTGTTCCTCCCTGGTATCTCCACCTGGCTGGACATAGCTCCACCTGCTTCATCCTGGTTACTCTACACCATGGACCCTGGTACTAGCTTTTCCCACCGTTCATCCTGGTATCTCCACCCTGGTGGGACAGGCATTCCACCTGTTCATCCTGGTATCTCACACTGGCGGACATAGCTCCACCTGTTCATCCTGGTTATCTCCACCTGGCTGGACATAGCTGCTCCACCACCCGTCACCTGGTATCTCCACCTGGCTGGACATAGCTCCACCGTTCATCCTGGTATCTACACTGGCTGGACATAGCCCACCTGTTCATCCGGTTATCTCACCTGGCTGACATAGCTCCACCTGTTCATCCTGTGTTATCTCACCTAGCATGGCGACATAGCTCCACCTGTTCATCCGGTTATCTCCACCGCTGGACATAGCTCCACCTGTTCATCTGGTTCTCTTCACATGGCTGGACATAGCTCCATCCTGTTCATCCTGGTTATCCCAACCGGTGAACATAGCTACACATGGTACTCCTGGTATCTCCACTGGCTGGGACATAGCTCACCTGTTCATCCTGGTTATTCTACACCTGGCTGGACATCAGCTCCACCTGTTCATCCTGGTTTATCTACACCTGGGGCCTGGACATAGCCACATGTTCATCTGGTTATCTACCTGGCTGGACATAGCTAACCTGTGTCATCCTGGTTATCTCACCTGGCTGGACATAGCCTCCACTCCTGTTCAATCCTTGGTTATATACTACACTGGCCCTGGCACGTAGCATGCACTGTTCATTCCGACTAGCTATCTATCACCTGGACTGGTGGACATAGCTTTCACTGGTCATCCTGGTATTACATATGGCGGGACCTAGCTCCACCCTGATTCATCCTGCTGACATACAATATCCACCTGGCTGGACCATGAGCTCCACCTGTTCATCCTGGCTATCTACACCTGGTGGGACATAGGTCCCACCTGTTCATCTGGTTATCTCCATGGCTGGCATAGCTCCAACAGTTATACCTGGTATCTCACCCCTGGAGGACATAGCTCCACCTGTGTCATCCTGGTTATCTCCACCTCGGCACTGGACATAGCTCACACCTGTTCATACTGGCTCGGCAAACGGGCAAACCGCTTAAGCCGCGATGAGCAGGTCACACTAAGTCGAGCTGCGCTTTTTCACTTATCCTGGAATCTTTATTCTATTTCGTGCACACAGGGCCCCAGAGAGCTGCTGGTTCTCTACGTGACTTGCCAGTTGTAAACGGCCCCCTTTATAATTGTCTTGTTTAAATTCAGATGGAGCCGGATTGGAAAGAGTATGTGTTTTCAAGGCAAACGTGTAAAAAACAGATGGCATACGGCATTAATAAAAAAGGACAGTAGCAGTAAACCCGAGTCACCACACAAGAACCGGACACATAACACACAAACACGACAGCACACACATACAGACCACACACACCACACACACGACAATACACACCACACACCACACAAACACACCACAGAAACACACACAACACACCAAACACACACAAATAGACCAACACAGACAGAGAGGATAGATAGATATTGATTCCAAACTGATATTACAGGTGTACCAGCAGCAAAAATATCAGACACAACACAGAATTCATAAATAAAAATACCACAGGGACACGACATAAATAAGATGGACCAATCAAGAAAAAACACATAACAACACACTATTGTTTAAATCAATACAAGCGTGGGACCCACACACACCACACCAACAACAAGACAGCAACAGAGGGACACAGAGACACACAAACAAAACACAGAGACACAAAACACAGAGAACACACACGCAACACAGAGAGACACACACCAAAACATAGAAGACACACACACAAACACAGAGGGACACAACACGCAGAAAGATGAGACACACTTTACACAAACACAGAGCACACCGCAAACAAGAGACACACACACGGATGGGAGAGACACACACACAAACACACAGGAACACACAGAGACACACACGCAAACAGAGAGGACACACACACAAAAAACAGGAGAACACAACACACGACCAAACACAGAGACACACGCAGGAACAACACACTAACACAGAGACACCAAACACAGGGACACAAACACAGAGACACACAGCAAGGAGACAACCACATACAGAGAGACACACACACAAAACAGAGGACATCACGCAGAGACACAACACACAACTAACACAGAGACACAAACACAGAGACACAAACACAGAGAACAAAAACAGAGAGGACACACGCAAAAGAGAGAGACACACCACACAAACACAGAGACACCAACACAGAGACACAACACAGCAAGCAAGAACACACACACGGAGACACACACGCACAACCACCAGGACACACACGCAGAGACACACACACAAACACAAGAGACACAACACGAGACACAAACACGAGACACACGACCAGGAGAACCACACACAAACACAGAGACACACACACAAACACAGAGACACACAAGCAGCACAGAGACACACACATAACACAGAGAAGGACAAACACAGAGAACACGCACACGACAAACAGAGAGACCAACACCACGAACACACAGACCACAAACCCAAGCGAGAGACCACGCACAACACAGAGACACAAACACCAGAGACAAACAACACACAGAACACAGAGACCCCAAACACACGAGGAAACACAGAAACAGAGACACACATCCGACAACTAGGACAGAGAAACAAACACACAGAGACACACCACGCAAACACAGAGACACCAACCAAACACACAAAACACACACAACCACCACACGCATATAGAGAGAAACAGATTCCAAAAAGAGATGACAGTGTTAACAGCAGCAAAATATCAGTCAACAACACAGAACTAATGAAATATAAGGAAAAAACAAGGATACAATATACAGAAATATAGAAGATTAAAAAACAACAACTATATTAAACCGATAAGGACAAGTGTTGGGACACAGACACAACA
>NC_045733.1:31774986-31778906 GCF_008692095.1 Etheostoma spectabile | reverse complement strand
AAGTGACCGCACCAAAATAAAAAGATTAAGAAGCATCGTGGTGTTCCCGGTGTGATGACTACATACGTAGGCTACTGTACACACTGTATACCGTTGAAGCATAAGATCGTATGAATGGTCTGAATCGGCTAAATCTGATTGGCTGTTAACTTTAACCCCCGTGTCGTCTTCCTGTCACATGGTCCCTTTTTTTCAACACTATCGTCGCTTTTTCCAACATTTTTGTCACTTTTTCACGGTTGTGGGTGCTTTTTTTTGGGACGTTTTTTGTGTTTTTTCCAAAGGTTTTTGATATTTTTGATGTTGTCTTATTTCAATGGTCCATTTTTTATGACAAAAAAAGAAAGAAATGTGTATATATATATATATATATATATATATATATATATATATATATGAAAACCCAAGTTAAAATGTAATAGCCTCATTTATGCAGTTTTCATTTTTCTCTTTTCATTTTTCTTTCTTATCTACTTCCAAAATAAGATCAGTAATCTTAAATAAGATCAGTGATCTTATTTTCAAAATAAGATCCTATTTTCAAAATAAGACCACTGATCCTATTTTGGGAGGCGGGAGCATTCTGCACGCAGTGCGTCCATCTGTGCATGTACTCGTTTGTCACTTCTTAACATTATAATTTTTTCTTCTTCTTCTTGAACGATGGGAGTCAGTGTGTTGCCATGGCAGTGGAAACACCACTGACATACAGTATCTACATTTGGGATATCTTCCAACGCCTGTCTTTGTACTTGTTGACGGGCCTCGTTGAATTGGGATTGAAAACATTTTCCCGGCTTATTGCGCGTAATTCCACTGGTCTAATTAAATATGGTGACGCATCACACAGATGTCCTTTGAACATTCATTTCCACATTTCCATCGTAAGACACCGTGAAAACTACAAAGAAAATAAACACGTGAAATACAACGAGTCAAACATACGTCTTTCAGTCGTTTTACAGTCTCTTAAACACGTGTCACTGACCCGTTTCTAAGGGGTTTATATCAGAAATATGGATTTCTTTCAGCCACATTGTCCAAAAATAACATGGATGATTCCATACGTTCTTCGGGTAAAATTAACGATTACTTCCATTGATTTATTTGGGTGTTTTATTAAATCTTATAGCATTTTAATTCTCTTTTTTTAATGGTTTACAAACCGGACTAAACTTTGACATCTACCCATCTGAGATCCACTCAACATCCTCTGATCTTAACTACCAGTCAAAATAATTCATAATTTCTGCCTTTTTAACTAAAAGGTTTGATATAAATGAGGTTTGTTGACCATGAATTCCAAGAATAAGTGTAAAACCTGTTGTTACACCAGCTCAGGTTTTATTTTAAAGTGCCAAAAGCTGGAAAAAGTGACAAATAAATCAGAAAAAGCGACAAAAACATCAGAAAAAGGATAAAAACATCGGAAAAAGTGACAAAACCTCGGAAAAAGTGACAAAAACATCAGAAAAAGCGACAAAAACATCAGAAAAAAGTGACAAATAAATCATAAAAAGGACAAAAACATCAGAAAAACACAAAAAAATATTCATGCGATGTTGGAGTCACAACAGCACAGAAAGTGCATTAAATGCAAAGAAATTACAACAAATATTAAATATAACGAGGCTGAAAAACAAAAGCACGATTACCGTGTGCAGAAATCTTAGTTGGAGCTCCTCTGCAGCCACGTTGCCTCTCCCTGTGTACCTTTTTACCCACAATGCAACAGGTGTGGCCTTCGCTAAACTCTGGCCATTTGACGTTTGACTTGAAAAAATAGCATTTGTAATAAAGACCAAAATTTAAAAAAAAAAAAAACTATTTTTAATGTAAAATATTTTAGTACAATTTTAGATCAAACATCCCTTTTTAAACTCTTCTTTATTACATTTTTTAGGTTTTTAATTCCCGTGTGAATTCACACATTAATGGAATTATCATTACATGGGGAGGAGAAGGAGGATGGAGGATGGAGGAGGAGGAGGAGGAGGATGGAGGAGGAGAGGAGGATGGAGGATGGAGGAGGAGGAGGAGGAAGAGGAGGAGGAGGAGGGATGAGGATGGTCCTGCTGGGTTGAGTTCGTTCACGTGTTGTTTTACAGGTGTAGAGAAGGTAGAGCTGGAGATGGTAGGGGGGAGGGGAGGAGATGGGAGGGGGAGAGAGGAGGAGGAGGGGAGGAGGAGAGGAGGGGAGGAGGAAGGAGGGGAGGAGGATGAGGATGGGTCCTGCTGGGTTGAGTTGCGTTAACGGGTTTTTTACAGTGTGAGAAGGTAGAGCTGGAGATGGGAGGGAGGGGGGAGTGAGGAGAGGAAGGCGGAGGAGGAGGAGGAGGAGGAGGAGGAGGAGGAGGATGGTCCTGCTGTCTAACGCAGATGAGATGAGCACACAGCGGCAGGTTGCAGGAGGGCACCGCTGTTAGATAATCGCATTGCGGGGCGGACCAATGGACGCGCAGCGGCGATCCCAGTAGAAGAAGAAATCATTTCCCTGTAATTGAATCCAGCTCGCGGAGAGCTGCCGGAGAGGCGACGTGCGCAGACCGGTGACACTGCACAGACGCACGCACGCGCGGCGAGCCCGCAAACTTCCCAGCGGATCTATAAACTGTAATAAAGCCGCTCTGCGTCCTGCTGTCCGTCGGGCTGGTCTCCAACACCCAGCTTTGTTAATGATAATAGTAATTGTTATGAGAAGAAGAAGAGCGATTACACAGTTATGGATTAATCAGCGAGACGCCTCATTAAAAGCAACAAGTGCGAACATGCACGGGACAAATAAGAGAGACGTTAAAGAGCTGAGGCAGCACACCTGCGCCCTGTGAGGTGAGTGGATCGATACGGTTTCATTATCATAATCTTTATTGTCGAATGTACAACTAAACTGGCTGCAGTCATATCAGTTCATAACATTAGCATCAAAATAGGGTAATAAATTAAAAAGAGCCTCTAAATACATATATATATGTATCTTTATATAGGCTATTTATGTGTGATTACTATATATGGTATATGTGTGCTTAGTGGGTCTTATATATAGCCTATATGTATATATATATATATATATGTATATATACTGTACAGTATATGTATACAGTATAAAAATACTGCCACTGTCACACTGTTGCTTGCTCTGGAGGAAACTACTAGACCTGTTGGGTCCTTGTAAATTATAGAGTGTGGTCTAGACCTGCTCTATCTGTAAAGGGTCTCCAGATAACTCTTGTTATGAATTGATACTATAAATAAAATTGAATTGAATTGAAATATATACTGTGTGTATATATATAATATACTGTTATATAGTTTATGTCCTCATCATATATAGCTATAAATTAGCTATTCTATATATATATATACATGTAGCAAAGGGCCGCAGGTCTGAGTTGAACCTGGGCCTGCAGCGTCGTAAACCTCCACATATGGGCACCCGGTCTACCAACTGAGCTAACGGCCAGCAGCCTTTTTTGTTGTTGTTTTCTAGGGTGTCAACCCTCTGAACCCGAGAGACTGAAACAGCACCTCTGATTCATAGTCTAATCATTTAATAACCATAAAAGATAGAGACTCACCGAAAGTTGCAGCTGAAAGCTAACTAGTTGGCGGTTACGGAGGTCTCTTCCGGGTCTGTCCAGCCTCTACAGGTGATTTTCTATCCAACCTGGGACTTGTGCCTTTTTTTGGGGTCGTTGGGCTTTAAATCCAAACTGTTACATCCAGGATTTATCCACTTTACGTCCATAATTCATCGCGTTTTCGCTCATTTCTGCCGCTAGCTCCCGCTGCTCCGTGTCTGCTCTCTGTGTGTCTACGGAAGAATGGCGTAGGTTTTACTGCTCTGTCTGTGATATCAATACATATCTGGAGGATTCATGTTCCGTTTAATTTATTCATTTGTCTTTAAGGTCCTACAACCA
>NC_045733.1:31774129-31774976 GCF_008692095.1 Etheostoma spectabile | reverse complement strand
GCAAGTGACCTCACTGCAACCCAAATATATTCTAACAACCCAGTTTGTCCTGAAAAAAATGATGTTCATATCTTGACAGTAGACAACGGGGTTGATGTTTTACAAACTTTTATATAAAATAAATCCGGACGGACAATGAACTGTAAAACCGGCCTTAGGGCTCAGAGGGTTAAAGCCCGGTCCATCTGGTTATACTTCACCGTCTCCTGGTTATTCAGCTAGTTAAACCGCCGAGCCATGGTGTCTTTCCATCCCCGCACGATAGCTAAAAGACACGAAACAAGATGATAACAACAACGTAACGGAAAGTCGGACCACTATGCTAAAATGAGTAAGATCATGATTATCAGAAGTGGAGAAGACAGACTTCTATCTGTCTGGCACTGCACTTATGTTGTGCAGTGAGATTACATATTTGGGCCACATTATTGCAAATGACCTTTCTGATGATAAGGATATCTATGGGCAGCGTCGGAAGCCGTATGCTCAAGCGAACGTGCTGGGTCGTGAGTTTAGCATGTGCTCTGTACCTGTGAAAATCTCCCTCTTTAGAGCGTGTTGTACACCTGTGTATCCGGCCTACCTGTGATGCAGTTATATAAGCAAGGCAGCATTAGAAAACTCCTAGTGGCTTATAATGACAGCATGAGGCTGCTAGGAGCTCCAGGAAACTCCAGTGCAAGCCATGTGTTTGTCAGCATTGGGCTACCTACCTCCTCTGCTGCTCTACGTAACCTGATGTGTAGATTTATGTGTATGGATTCATGTCTAGGGTGTCTGATAATCACTGTTTTGGCGGACCCTGCACGTAGTTCTGTCAGATTCTCCTCCAGACTGTGGAACCATT
>NC_045733.1:31773095-31774119 GCF_008692095.1 Etheostoma spectabile | reverse complement strand
ATGTCTGTATATTAGACACTGAACATTGTGGAAGGCTTAATTTTTTTTGTATTTTGTATTTTCGTGTTTGCGTATGTTCTTATTGTGATACGGATCCCCCTGGGTCTGAAGTAAAGTTTATTATTATGCCCTATACACTCCCACTGATGTCCACCAACTGACATCCTTTTTTGGGACTGGCGTCCTACTGCAGGCGGTTTGTGGCTGGATTCTCTACGGTGGCTGCTCCCATGTTTAATTTACTGCACAAAGACATCCCCAGTGAGTGGGCACCAGACCATGAAGCTGCCTTCCACAAGCTAAAGCAAGTCTTATGCAAAGACCCGGTTTTATGAGCTGCCATTTGTCCTCGACACAGATGCCAGCAACACAGGCCTTGGCGCCGTACTCCGGCATCTGACCCCGGAGGGCGAGTGTTAGGTTCGAGGACTTGAGTGGAAAAGAATTACTCACGGACACAAGACTTGGTTTTCTTTGGCAAAAGGGGAATAAAGCTGAAATGCATTCAGCAGTCTTCCAAAGCTTTCATTCCCTGCGCGGCCGGTTTATTAAGTGGGTGTATACAGAAAGTTGATTTACATAATGGGCGAAGGATATAGTTGTTTAACATAAATGTGGGCTAAAACATCCTTGTTTTACATAAAAGTGGGTTAGGACATCATATTATCTGCTATACTATTGGTTAAAGAGAAACATGGGTGTGCTAAACAAGTTTTAAGTTTAACACAGTTCACTGAAGTTTTAATAAAGAAACAATAGCTCATTCACACAGTCACAGTTGCAAATTAACCCTATCTTACCCTGCTGGTCAGACACGGGAGTGTACGGCCATCCGACAAGCCGGAGAAGAACAACCGTGTCACTAGCAGAGAGCTCTTGGCAGTGATGGATGCAGTGGGCCATTTCAAGCACATCCTCTGTGGCCTGCCGTTCACTATCCGCACGGACCATGCATATCCGCCACCAGGGGCGGATTTAGTCAATTTGCAGCAGCATGACTTTTGTCTAAGACCAGCAGGAGATC
>NC_045733.1:31772884-31773085 GCF_008692095.1 Etheostoma spectabile | reverse complement strand
CTCCGGTGCTTAAGGCTCTTCATTGGCTATCGATGGGTTTTAGCGTTAATTTTAAAATTTTAATCACGACATATAGAGCCGTGCATGGTCAGGCTCCTGCTTACATCCAGGATCTATTATACGCCCACACTCCTGGTCTCTCTCTGAGGTCTTCTGACCTTTTAACTGTACCCAGAACAGGTTTTAAAACCAGAGGTGATC
>NC_045733.1:31755748-31772874 GCF_008692095.1 Etheostoma spectabile | reverse complement strand
TGTGGTAGCTCCAAGGCTCTGGACCTCCCTCCCTAGAGTTTTAATTAAAATCTCGATCTGTTTCCTGGACTTAACTACTCGTTTTGGTGCCTAAACTTAACTGTTGTCGCCGTAGCTGTATCCCATGTAGCCTCAACCGCTGTTAAAGCGCCATTCTGACAATATGTAAAAAGATTACTTTCTTAATAAAAAGCTTTAAATAGCAGGTTAGACATCGTCCTATAAAATATGCCGTGACATTCTCTCTAAAAGGGCTAGTATCAAGGAAATGACAATGATTTAAAAAGTGTTTACTTTTGATACCGAAGGTGTCATTTTTTGCTGCCTTCTCTTTACTTCCTACTCCCATTTTCAATCAAGATTTTTGTAAATTTACCACGGATGATTTGGCAATGTCATGACTGGGAATATGGCAGCTTTCCGCATGTCCCACATGTCCTCTTGCCTAGCTGCTTGAGTGGCACGCCCTCATACTCTGCTTCTGACTGGCTAGTAGTCCTTACCTAGGTACTGTCGAGGAACCCTCCTAACATCTGCTTGTGACTGGCAGTAGTCCTTACACAGTACTGTCAGGCCCTCCTACTCTGCTCCTGACTGGCTAGTAGTCCTTACCTAGGTACTGTCAGACCCTCATACTCTGCTCCTGACTGGCAGTAGTCCTTACCTAGTACTGCCAGGGCCCCTCATACTCTGCTTCTGACTGGCTAGTAGTCCTTACCTAGGTACTGCAGGGCCCTCATACTCTGCTTCTGACTGGCTAGTATCCTTACCTAGTACTGTCAGGACCCTCATACTCTGCTTCTGACTGGCTAGTAGTCCTTACCTAGGTACTGTCAGGCCTCATACTCTGCTTCTGACTGGCTATAGTCCTTACCTAGGTACTGTCAGGCCCTCATACTCTGCTTCTAGCCTGGCTAGTAGTCCTTACCTAGGTAGTCAGGACCCTCATACTCTGCTGCTATCGACTGGCTAGTAGTCCTTACCTAGGTACTGTCAGGGCCACTCAGGACTCTGCTATCTTGCCTGACTGGCTATTAGTCCTTACACCTAGTACTGTCAGGCCCCTCATAACTCTGCGTCTGACTGGCTAGTAGTCCTTACCTGGTACTGTCAGGCCCTCATACTCTGCTTTACTGGCTATGTAGTCCCTTTACCTGGGTACATGTCGGAGCCACTCATACTCTGCTTCTGACTGGCTAGTAGTCCTTCCCTAGCTACTGAACATGTGCGACTCCCAAAAAAGATGGAACATAAGTGAGATGCCTCACTCTGTAGCTGAAACAGAGAGCTCAACACACAGGGTGAAAAGAGGATTTGATTTGATTTGATTAATTTAATTATAAGAATGCCTTGCACATGAAAAAACATCAAATACAATTAAGGATAAAAACACAATAAAGTCTAGGACTTATTTCCATTGCCAATTATATGGTGTTTTTTTATGGTAATTATAACCTGATCTGATACAACCTCTAAACACAATTATGAACCTGAAATTGAGCATAATATGAGCACTTTAAACAAACATGGCAACCTACACAGACCAAGTATAAACTAATGTCTGTAGTAAGGTACAACAATGTGAAAATTGCTCATCTTCCTCCATTATATGACAACATGGCCGCCTAGTGGCCTACTCAAGGCTACTACCTTACATTACATCGTGTCTTTGCATGTTAGCATGTATCTTTTACCTTTAAAAAGTGGATGAAAGGATCTCAGGTTGAAACAGAAGTTGTCAAAGTTCAAAGTCGTTCACAGTTCACACCACGATGTCACACCCGAGCCGGTAAGAGTTTTTAAGGTCACTCAGCAGCCGTGTGAGGGTGAGGTGGGATTTGGTGAGTGGTCAGCTCTGAAGGGTGTCAGGTCTAAAAGCAGGGTGCAAAGATATTTTAATCCAGGGAATTGTTCTGTATTGTTCTTGAACAATTACAGGAGAATGTACAGGAGTGATGTGAATGCATCTGTGGCTCGTCCTCTTTGCCCTATTTCCTCCTCTCCGGCAGATAGGATAATATATACATACAGTACGTATACACACACACACACACACACACACACACACACACACACACACACACACACTGGAAAGTCACAGGAGACCACAGCTCTCTGGGGCCTGTTGCAACGAAAGTAGAATAAATGATTCCAGATAAGTGAAAAAGCGCAGCTCGACTTAGTGTGACCTGCTCATCGCGGCGTAACGATTGCACGTTTGCCGAGCCGATGAACAGTGGAGCACTGTCCAGGCCAGGTGGAGATAACCAGGATGCAGTGGAGCATATGTCCTGCCTGTGGAATAAACCAGATAACAAGGGATTGACGATGTCCACCCAGGTGGGATAACCGGATGACAGGTGGAGCTATGTCAGCCCTGTGTAGATACCATTATTAACAGGTGGACTATGTCCGCAGGTGTAGATAACCAGGATGAACAGGTGGAGCTATGTCCAGCCAGTGAGATAGCCAGGATGAACCGGTGAAGCATGTCGCCCAGTTGTAGATGCTGGGATGAACAGTTTCACTTACGTCCAGCCAGTGTAGATAAACCGGATGAACCGGTTGGAGCTATGTCCCGCCATGTGTAGATACCAGGATGACCAGTTCAGCTATGTCCAGCCGGTGTAGCTCCCAGGTGACCAGTGGAGCTATGTCCACCAGGTGTAACTACCAACCAGATGACAGGTGGGACTTTGTCCAGCGATGGAGATAACCGGATGAAGTGAGCAGTGTCCCGCCAGGTGTAGATAACCCAGGATGAACCAGGTGGCTATGTCCACCAGTGGATATAACCCTGCATGAATCAGGGGAAGGCTCTTTCCAGCCAGGTGAGAATAACCCGTATGACAGTGGGGCTATGTCCAGCCAGGTGGATATAACCAGATTGAACGGTGGCGCTAATGTCCGCCAGTTTGGAATCACCAGATTAACAGGTTGGACTATGTCCGCCAGGTGGATATACCAGGATAACGGTGCGCTAATGTCCCAGCAGGTGGAGATACCATGATGAACGTGTGGAGCTTATGTCCAGCCGGTGCGATAACCAGGATGAACAGGTTGGATCTATGTCCAGCCAGTGGAGATAACCAGCGATGAACCGGTTTAGCTAGTGTCCACCAGTGGATAACCATGATGAACAGATCTTGCGCTAATTTCCAGCCCATGTTGAGAGACCAGATGAACATGATGGAGCTAATGCCAGCCCGTTGGAGATAACCGGATGAACAGGGTGGAGCTATGAGTTCCAGCCAGGTGGAGATAACAGGATGAACATTTGGAGCTATGTCCAATCCCGGTGGAGATAACCCGGAGGAAACTGTGGGAGACTATGTCCATCCAGGTGAGAGATAACCAAGAGAAACGGTGGAGCTATGCTCACCAGCCATGGTGGAGATAACCAGGTGACGGGGGGAGCCTATGTCCAGCCATGTGATATACCGATGAACAGGTGTGAGCTATGTCCCAGGCCAGTGGGATACCCAGGATGAACGAGTTATCCTATGGCCACCGGTGAGATACCAGGATGACAAGGGTGGATGCTATGTCCAGCCAGTGTAGATTCTGGATAAGTGCCGTTCACGCTTTCTCAAACCTAGACCAACGGGTCAGATCCCATTTACTGATTCAGAGTGAGAAACTCATGCGCCAATGTTTCACCCAATGAGCAGCCAGCTTCTGCTGGTACATAACAGAGGGGAATGTGCAAAGCGAGGGAATACGCTGTTACAACAAGAGAGAAAGCCCGACATAGCGGACCCACTGAATATGTGGGGGATGTAAAAATTATCTACTTTGCCTCAAAAGAGAGCAGAGGGAACTCCTGTTTCCTCGGAAATGGACCCTACGACTTAGGCTAATTCACACCTTAGTTACACAACGCGAGACACTGTTTTACAATGCCCGAAATCTCTATACGCTCTATCTAATTAGTTGGAAAATTATTTTCATACAGAACATCAGAAATGGCAACAACTAGAAACAGAATACGTGACTTCAATACAAACACGCTGTGAACATGATAGTGTAAACATATTCATGTTTTTTTTAATTCGTCTGACAATTACCGCACCCAACATAAAAATTAAGAACGACATCGTGTGTTTCCCGGTGTGATCTACATACGTAGGCTACTGGTACACACTGTATACCGTTGACGCAATACGCACGTATGACTGGTCCCCTGGAATCGCTACATCTGAATTGGGCTGTTAAACTTTAACCCCGTGTCGTCCTTCCTGTCACATGGTCCCTGTTTTTTTCAAACCACTTCGCTATCGTCGCTTTTTTTTCTTTTTTCCAACTTATTTTTGTCACTTTTCATACGGTTGTGGGCTTGCTTTTTTTTGGGACGGTTGTTTGTGTTTTTCCAAAGGTTTTTGATATTTTTGATGTTGTCTTATGCAATGGTCCCATTTTTTTGACCAAAAAAGAAATGAAAATGTGTATTCTATATATATAATATATACTCAGATATATATATATATGAAAACCCAGTGTAAATGTATACTCATTGATTGCAGTTTTCATTTTTCTCTTTTCATTTTCTTTCTTATCTCCTTCCCCAAATAAGATCATATCTTAAATAAGATCAGTGATCTTATTTTCAAATAAGATCCATTTTCAAAATACGACCACTGATCCTATTTTGGAGCGGAGCATTCTGCACAGCAGTGCGTCCATCTGTGCATGGACTCGTTTGTCACTTCTTACCATTTAACTTTTTTCTTCTTCTCTCTTGCCGTGGGAGTCAGTGTGTGCCTGGCAGGACACCCACTGACTACAGTATCGACATTGGGGATTCTTCCCACGCCTGTCTTTGTACTTGTGACGGGCCTCGTTGAATTGGGATTGAAAACTTTTTCCCGTCTCTGGCGCGTAATTCCACTGGTCTAATTGAAATATGGTGAGCCTCACGACAGACTGTCCCTTTGTAACATTCATTTCCCACATTTCACGTAGACACCGTCTTAAAACTCAAAGCAAATAACACGTGAAATACACGAGTCAAACTACGTCGTCATATTCGTTTTACAGTCTCTTACAACCGTGTCACTGCCCCGTTTCTAAGGGGTTTTATCAGAATTTGATTTCTTTTTCATCCAACATTGTCCAAACTACATGGATTTCCATAACGTTCTTCGGGTAAAATTACGATTACTTCCCCCAATTGTTTATAAGTATGGGTGTTTATTAAATCGTTATAGCATTTTTAATTCTCTTTTTTTAAGTTTACAAAACGGACTAAACTGACCTCTACCCCTCTGAGATCCACTCAACACCTCTGATCACTAACAGTCAAACTTATTCATATGTTTCTGTTTCTCCTTGGCTCTTATTTAACTAAAGGTTTTATATAAATGAGGTTTGTTGGACCATGAGTTCCAAGAATGGTACCTGTTGTTACAAGCCCACTTCAGTTTTATTTTAAAGTGCAAAACTGGACAAGTACTAATCAAGTCCCAGAAAACGCGGGACGGAAACATCAGAAAAAGGATAACAAACATCGGACAAAGTACAAAACCCTCGGAAAAAGTGACAAAAACATCAGAAAAGCGACAAAAACATCAGAAAAAAAAAGTGACAAATAATCATAAAAAAAGGACAAAACATCAGAAAAAACACCAAAATATTCATGCGATGTTGGAGTCACAACCACAGAGTGCATTAATGCAACGAATTCAATCAAATATTAAATTAACGAGGCTGAAAAACAACAGCACTATTCCGTGCTGCCGAATCTAGTTGGAGCTCCTCGCAGCACGTTGCCCTCTCCTGTGTACCTTTTGAGCAAAAAAAAACCCCCATGCAACAGGTCGTGGCCTTCGCTAAACTCTGGCCAGTTGACGTTTTACTTGAAAAATAAGCATTTGTAATAAGACCAAATTACTAAAAAAAAAACAAAACTATTTTTATGGAATATTTTAGTACACTTTTAGATCAAACATCCCTTTTTAAAACGCCTTCTTTATTACATTTTTTAGGTTTTTAAATTCCCGTGTGTTCACACATTACTGGGAATTACTCATTACATGGGCTTAAGAGGATGGATGATGGAGGAGGAGGAGAGGCGGAATGAGGATGAAGAGGAGATGGATAATTAAGTAGGATTGAGAGTAAGAGGAGATGAGGAGTTTGAGAGAGGGTATCCGGCTGGGAGTTGAGTTCGTTAACTATTTTTTGTTACCAGTGTAGAGAGTAGAAGCTGTAGATGGAGGGAGGACGGGGAGAGGAGGGGCGGAGGAAGATGAGGGGATGCTGATGAGGAAGCGAGGAATGCATGATCACGTATTAAGAACGGGTACGCCAAACACAAACCAGAACACGAGTCCGACAAAAAGAAAAAATGAGCAAAAACAGGAAAAGAACGAAAAACCCGGGAGGAGCGGAAGGAGGACGGGGAGGGGATGAGGAATGGTTTCCTGCGGCTGGGTTGAGTTGCGTTAACCGGGGGTTTTTTAAAGACAATGAGTGTAAGGAGAAGGTAGAGCTGAGAACTGGGGGAGGAGGGGAGGAAGGAGGGAGGATAGGAGGCGAGAGGGGAGGAGGACGAGGGGAGGGAGGGAGTAGGAGGGAGGGGAAGGAAGGGAGGAAGGAGGAGATGGTCCTGCTGCTAACGCGATGAATGAGCCAACAGCGGCAGGTTGCAGGGGGCAAGCCGCTGTTAGATAATCGCATTGCGGGGGGACCATGGACGCGCACGGCGCGATCCCAGTGAAAAGAAAATCATGTTCCTGTAATTGAATCCAGCTCGCGAGAGGAGTCTGGCCGGAGAGGACGACGTGGGCGCAGGAACCGGTGACCCACTGCACAGACGCACGCACGCGACGGCGAGCCCGCAACTTCCCAGCGGATCCATAAACTGTAATAAGCGCTCTGCGTCGCTCGACGTCTGCCGTCGGGTGGTCTCACAACACCCCAGCTTTGTAATGCATAATGTAATTGTTATAGAAGAAGAAGAGCGACTTACACAGTTATGTAGATATCACGAGAGCCGTCATTAACAAGCAACAAGTGCGAACATGCACGGACAAATAAGAGAGCGTTAAAGAGCGCTAGAGCAGCACACCTGCGCCCTGTGGGTGGTGGTCCGATACGGTTTCATTATCATAATCTTATTTGTCGAATGTACAACTCAAACTGGCTGCAGTCATCAGTTACTAACATTAGACATCACAATAGGGTCAAAATTAAAAAGGCCGCTAACTCATCTATATATGTATCTTTATCTAGGCTATTTATGTGTGATTACTATATATGGTATATGTGGCTTAGTGGGTCTATATATAGCTACTGCTATAGTATATCTATATATATATGTATCATGATACTGTAATGCAGTATATGTATACAGATAATAAAAACTGCCACTGTACACTGTGTGCTTCTCTGGACAGGAAAACTACCAAGACCTGTTGGGTCCGGTAATTATAGAGTGGTGGTCTATACCTGCTCTAGTCTGTAAGGGTCTCCCGATAACTCTTGTATTATGAATTGATACTATAAATAAATTGTGAATGGAGATTGAAATACTATACTGTGTTGATAGCTAATAATACTGTATAATATTTGATAATATATAGTATATTATATCTATCATATATAATATATATACATGTGCAACGGGCCAGCGAGGTCTGAGTTGAACCTGGGGCCTGCTAGCGTCGTAACACTCCACATATGGGCACCCGGTTCTACCACTGAGCAACGGCCACGCAGCCTTTTTGTTGGTTGTTTTTCTATGGTGTCAACCCTCTGAACCTGCAGAGATGAAACAGCCCTCTGATTCATATCTAACTCATTTAATAACCAACAGCATAGAGCTCACCGAACTTTGCAGCTGAAAAGCTAACTAGTTGGTGTTACGGGGGTCTCTTCCTGGTCTGTCCAGCCTCTACAGGTGTTTCTATCCACCTGGGGACTTGTGCCTTTCTTTTGGGGTCGTTGGGCTTTAAATCCAACTGTACTCCTAGGATTTACCACTTTACGTCCTAATAATTCATCCGCGTTTACCCGTCAGGGTTCTGCGTCTATGCTTCCCCTCGCTCTGGTGCTCCTGCGTTCGTGCTCTCTGGTGTTCGCTGGAAGAATGGCGTAGGTTTTACTGCTCTGGCTGGATGATCAATAAGACATATCTGGAGGATTCGTGTTCCGTTTAAATTATCATTGCTTCAAGGTCCCTAACCATTTTTTAACAGCGAGTGACCCTCACTGCAACCACAATTATTCTAACCAACCCGTTTGTCCTGAAAAAAAAATGATGTTCAATTGCTTGACAGTGAGTAGACAACGGGGGGGATGTATTTACAAACTTTTTATATAAAATAATCCAGGTAAGGGACAATAGACTGTAAAACCGGCCTTAGGGCCAGAGGTGTTAAGCCCGTTCCCTTGGTTTACTTCACCGTCTCTGTTTCTCAGCTATTTAAACCGCACGGCCAATGGTTGCATTTCCATCCACCGCACGAAGACTAAAGACACGAAACAAGTGATACAACAACGAAGGAAAGATTGGACCACTATCTAAAATGATTAGATCATGATTATCAGAAGGTGAATAGACAGACTTGGTGATCTGTCTGGCACTGCAATCTTACTGTTGTGCATGAGATTAGACTTTTGGGCCCATTATTGCAAATGGACCTTATTTCTTGATGATAAGGATATATACTATGGGCAGCGTCGGAAGCCGTATTCTTCAAGGCGAACGTCGCCTGGGTCGGTGAGGTTAGCAGGTGCTCTGTACCTGTGTAAAATCTCCCGTCTTAGGGCGTGTTGTACCTGTGTATCACTCTACCTGTGATTGCAGTGTATATAAGCAATAGGCAGCCTTAGAAAACGCCTAGTGGCATGAATAATGACAGCAGGAGGCTGCTAGGCGAGCTCACGGAAATCTACAGTGCAATCCCATGTGTTGTCAGCATTGGGCTACCTACCCTCCTACTGTGCTCACGGACCTGATGTGTAGATTTACTGTGTATGGATTCATGTCAGGTTGTGCTGCTAATCACTGTTTGGGCCGGACCCTGGCAGTAGTGCTGTCAGATCTCCCTCCAACTGGGAACCCATGGTCGACACCATGTCCGGTATATGTAGACACTGAAAACATTGTGGGAACGGGCCTTAATTTTTATGTTTACTTTTGTATTTTCGTGATTTTGCGTTGTTCTTATTGTTGTACGTGAGTCCCCCTGGGGTCGAAGTAGTTGTATATATTATGCTCCCATACACTCCACGATGTCCACCAACTGACAGTCCTTTTGTTTGGGACCTGCGGGGTCTAACTGCAGGCGGTTTGTGGCTGTGGTTCGTCTAGCGGTGGCTGCTCCCATGTTGTATGCACAAGGATCGTGAGTGCAACATGCGCTCCACAGCTAAAGCGTCGAACAACAGTTTATGACTGCATATGTCCTGACCAGCGAGAACTAGGCCGTCCCACGCATGAATCTGAGCCCCACGGAGCAAAGTCGAAGTCTGAGTTGCAGACCGGTGACTGAGAACGAATTTTCTCACGACACAGACTGCTGCAGGGATCAAGCGAAAAGGCATTGCGCACGTCTCCCAAGCTTCAGTCCCCCGCGCGGTGCGGTTTAGTTAAGTCGGTGTTCACGAAGTGTTAAGGCGAAGATAAGTTGTAATTGGGCCTCACCCTGGTTTACTAAGGTAGCATATATTTCTGCTTACTTTGGTTAAGAGAACAGTGTCTAAACGTTTGTAGCACAGTACTGAAGTTTAATAAAGCGTAAATGTGTCATTCAGCACACATTCCAAAGGCCCTTCATCCCTCAGGCCGGGGTCAACACAGATTTATTTTAATGTTGTAACAGAACAGTATGACATGTCCGATAATATGAAAGGGAGATGTTGGTGTCTAAGCATACATGGGCTCGTAACATCTTGTTTCCATTAAAAGGGGACGTTAGGACAATTCCCTACAATTTACTCTTTGACAATACCTGTTATAACAGACATGGGTTTAACATTTTTAAGTTTAACAACAGAGCCTGAGCTTTTAATACAGACAATAGCTTCATTCAAATCACACACCGTTCAGACCTTCTTACGCTGCTGGTCAAGAAACGGAGTGTAAGCCATGCCGACAAGCCGGAGAAGAGAAACACGCCGTGTCCATAGACAGAGTAGCTCTTTGCCTTGTGGATGCACGTGGTGGCCATTTTCAAGCACATCCTCGTGGCCTGCCGTCCACTATGCCGCACGACCATGCAATCCGCCACCCAGGTGGCGGATTCTATGTCATTTTGCAGCAGCTGCTTTTGTCTAGATTCACAGCATGAAGCAACAACATCACGCGGTGCTATAAGGTCTTCATTGGCTTCGACGGGTTTTTAGCTGTTATTTAAAATTTGTCAATGACGACTATAGAGCAGTGCATGGTTCAGGATGCTCCTGCTATACATCCACGGATCTATGATACGCCCCCACTCCTCCTGCTCTCCTGGGCTTCGAGCACTTTTAAACTGTAACCCAGAGCACAGGTTTTAAAAACCAGAGGTATCGACTTTTCTGTGGTAGCCTCCAAGGCTCTGACCTACCTCCTAGAGTTTATAATTAAATCTCGATCTGTTTCCTGGCTTAACTTACGTCGTTTGGTGCCTAAACGTTAACTGTTGTCGCGTAGCTGATCTCCCTGTAGGCCCTCAAACCGCTGTTAAAGGCGCCATGTCTGACAATATTAAAAAAGGATTACTTGTTCTTAATAAAAGCTTTAATAGCAGGTAGACATCGCCGGTATAAAAATATCCGTGACAATTATCTCGTAAAAGGGCTAGTAATAAGGAAATGTACCAAATGATTTAAAAAAGTGTTTACTTTTGATACCGAAGGATGTCATTTTTTTGCTCGCCTTTCTTTACTTCCTACTACTCCCATTTCTCCAAATCAGGGATGTTTTGTAAAATTTTACCAAGGATGATTTGGCAATGTCATAAGCTGGATATGGCAGCTTTACCCGCATGTCCCACCTGTCCTTTGCCTAGCTGCTTGAGTGGCACGCCTCATACCTCTGTTGACTAGGCTAGTAGTCCTACCTAATACTGGTACTGTGCGGGCCCTCTCTTGACTTTGACTGGTAGTAGGTCCTTACCTAGGTAAACTGTCAGGGCCCTCTCACTCTGCTCCTAGGATGGCTGTAGCCAATTACCATAGGTACTGCTCAGGAGCCCTCATAACTCTGCATCCTGAGCTGCTAGTAGTCCTTACCTAGGTACGCAGGGGACATCATACATCTGTTCTGACTGGTAGTAGTCCTTACCTGAGGTCTCAGGGCCCTCATACTCGATGCATTCGGACATGCTGAGTTAGGTCCTTAACCTAATTACGGGTCAGGACCCTCTCAGTACTCTGCTTCTGACTGGCTAGTAGTCCCTTACCTATGTATCTGTCAGGCGGCCATCGTCACATGGACGTCAGTCTTCTCCTGCATAGTAGTTACCTACCTGCTAAGGGCCCTCATACTTGCTTCTGACTAGGCTATAGTCCCTTACCTAGGTACTGTAAGGACCCTCACTCACTCTGCTTCCTGACTGGCTATAGTCCTAACCTGGTACTGTCAGGGCCCCACTATCTGCTTTCTGAGCGCTAGTAGTCCCTTAACCTAGTACTGTGGCCCCTCATAGCTTGCTTCTGGACTGGCTCTATTAGTCCTTACCTAGGTACTGTCGGACCTCATACGTCATCTTCTAGCTGCTATGTCCTTATCTAGGTACTGTCAGGGGCCCTCATACTCTGCTTCTGACGGTGGCTAGTAGTCCTTCCCTAGCTTTCTGACCAGTGCGACTCCCAAAAAAGATGGAAACATAAGTGAGATGCCTAAACTCTGTAGATGAAAAAGGCGCTCAACACCCAGAGGAAAGAGGATTGATTTGATTTGATATATGTTAATATCAAGAAGCCTTGCCATGAAAAAACATCACATCACATAAGGATAAAACCAATACAGTCGAGGACTTTTTCCATGCCAGATTATGGGTGTTTTTACTGGTAATAAACCTCGATCTGATACAACCTCTAAACAACAATAATGAACCTGAAATTGGCAAAATTGAGACTTTAAACAAACATGGCCAACCTCAACAGGACCAAGTATAACACTATGTCGTAGTAGGTTACACCGATGTTGAACTGTGCTATCTCTCCTCCATTTATGACAACATGGCCCCTAGTGGCCTACTCAAAGGCTACACCTTTACATTACTCGTGTTTTGGCATGATTAACATGTATCTGTTTACTCTTTAACAAAGTGGTGAATAAGATCTCAGGTTGAAACCAGAGTTTTCAAGCTATCAAAAGGTCGTTCCAGTTCACAACGATTAACACCCGACGACAGGTTTTTATAGGTCCTACTCAGCATAGCACGGGAGAGCGTAGGTAGGTAGATTTGTGAGTGGTCACGAGCTCTGACACGGGTGTCAGGTACACCAACCAGCAGGGTTTGCAAAGCATATTTCACATGGAATGTTCTGTATTGCTTACTTGACCAATACAGAGAATGTAAGGAGTGAGTGTAGATGCATCGGTGGCTATCGTGCCCTCTTTAAGCCCTCCACTACTTTCCTACCTCTCCGGCAGATAGGGATCCATAATACTACAACACAGTAGCGTATACACACCACACACACACACAACACACACAACCACACACACACACACACCCACAACATACATACAATACAGCAGTACGTATACACACGACACACACACACACACACCCACACACCACTATCACATACAGACATACCTAGACAGACATACATCGTATAAGTATACCCACACACACACACACAAACACACACAACATACATACAACGACATACAATATACATACAGTACGATTAGACCACACACACAAACCACACACACACACACACACACCCAACACACACCCACAACACACACCACAACATACATACAACACTACAACACACACACACACACTTCAACATACGATAACATACTACATTACCAGTACTATACACACCACCCCAACACACACCAACACACTACAATACATACAACAATACCTACAACATCCATTACAGTACGGGTCCGAACACACACCACAAACCACACCACACACACACACACACAACACACACACAGACACAAACATACACAACGACTACAAACATCATACTCATACAACAATACACACACAATACATCTACAGCCAATACCACAATACATACATACACATATCCTACATACATACATCACACACATACATACGACACTAGATCAACAGATCACACACAACACCACACACACACAGCTACATACATACAGTACAATACACACTACACACATACATATACATACATACATACATCCAGTAAGCACATACCCTACAGTAACACACACATAACATACATGTCACATACATCATAACATACATACTACACACACACAAACACACACACCACACCATACATACATCCTACAATACATACACACATACATACATACACAGACATACATACATACATAATACAGTACAACATCTACACATACACACACTACAATACAGTACCATACCTACATACAAGTACATTACATGACATACATACATACAGTACGTATAGAATACAACACATACAAATAAACACACATACATACGCTACAGTACCATAATACATACACACAGTACATATCATACATACCTACATACACTACATACATACACACAACATACATACACACATACATACATACAATACTACAGTCACCATAAAATACACCATACAGACATCATACAGGAAAACATACCTACACACACATAACATATACAACACACATACATACAACAGTACACATACATACACCACGATACATATATCCTACAGCACAACATACTACCTACATACACATACATACAGTACACATACATACCTACATACATACAATACATACATAATACACACACATACTACATACATACATACAACACCCTAGTACGTAATACATACACACATACTACCATACACACATACAGTACAACATACATACAGTAATACACACAGTACATACACATATACATACAGTACCCACATACATACATACATACACATAATACTACATACATAACATACCACACATAGCATACATCCATAACGTACATAACATACACACATACATACATACATACAGTACTATACATACACACACATATACAAGTACATATACTACACACATACATACATACATACATACAACATACATCAGTATACATACAATCTACACACACACATACATACATTAACATCGTAAACAACAACTACACTACGAACTTAACAATCATATAAATTAAATAACACTAGACAAGTACATGCTAATAGCAGACATACATAACACACAACAGACTACAACCTACAATCATACAAACATACAGACGCGTACGATACTACAACATCATCAGACGAACTCAACAGTACACCTACAGATACAAAAAGTACATATACAATACAGCACATCTCCTTTACAGACAAATACAGGTACCACCATAGACTCATACATCACATGAACGTACATCACCACATTAAGTAATACATACACCCATACTACACAATATCCATACAACATACAGTACAAACGACATACTAGCGTCAACACATACATACATCACAACGTACAGACATATAACACTAACCACACATATACCATTACACTGCATCATACAGTACATAACACCAATAATACAGTACATTACATACATCAATACTACATACAGTACACACACATCATCAAATACATCATAACCAAAATTACACAAGCTAACTACATGACTACAGTACTTATACATACATACAGTACATTATACATACACACATACATACTCATCATACATACATATCAGTACACATACAGGGTGGGCGGATCATCTGGCTGCGCCCGTTAGTAGGAGAGTAGAGGACGAGAGAGGAGAGAGTAGAGGGAGAGAGAGGGAGAGAGAGGTGGATGAGAGTAGAGAGAGGAGAGAGAGAGATTATAGAAGAGGTGGTCGTACGGGTATCCGAGTATCCGGCTGAACGATGTATCGCGTACGGATAAAGCACTTTGCTGAGTACAAGGATTATCGGTAATATGAGTCAAGATCCCGTGCTCGGAGTGCATTACCAATCAACTGTGCCTCTATACCAAGTTTTTGACTGGTACCTCTATAGTAACCATGTGGTTCCTGGTGAACGTGGGTTTATCGTAAGTTCCTATCAATAGTAACCAAGAGAGTTTCTGGTGAACGTATGGGGTTTGAGTCCTACATAGTAACGTAGTTTCTGGGTAACGTGGGGCTTTGGTTAGCCTTACCGATAACAGGAGAGTTCTGGTGAACGTGGGGTTTGAGTCCTTACATAGTACCAGTAGTTTCTGGTGAACGTGGGGTATTGTGTACTTAAAGAACCATAGGTTCTGGTGAACGGGGGTTGGGAGGGTTTGTATCCTTAACATAGTAACCAGAGGTTTCTGGTGGACGTGGGTGGTCATGTAAGTCGGTGTTTACCTGTTGATCTAATTAACCAGTAGGTCGTTTCTGTGTGAACGGGGGGTTTGTAGCCTTACTAGTAACCAGTAGGTTTCTGGTTGACGCTTGGGGGTTTGTTAGTCCTTACATGAACCAGAGGTTTCTGGTGTAACGTGGGGTTGGTTCCTTAAATAGTAACCCAGTAGATTACTGGTGAAGTGGGGTTTTGTAGTCCTTACATTGTAACCAGTAGGTTTGTTGGTGAACGTGGGGTTTTGTAGTCCTACATAGTCCCCTAGGTTTCTGGTGACCTGGGTTTTGGAGTCTCTACATATAACCAGTAGATTCTGGTGAACGTGGGGTTGGTTAGTCCTCTAATAGTAACATAGGTTTTGGTTGAACGTGGGGTTTTGTAGTCCTTACAATACGTAACAGCAGGTTTTGTTGTGAACGTGGTGGGTTTGTGTCCTACCTAGTAACCAGTAGGTTTCTGGTGAACGTGGGGTTTGTGTAGTCTTACCTAGTAAGTAGGTTTCTGGGTGACGTGGGTTTGTAGTCACTTACATAGCTAGAAGCCAGTAGGTATTCTGGTGAACGTGGGGTTTTGTTAGTCCTTACATAGTAACCAGTAGTTTTCTGGTGCGGGGGTTTGTAGTCCTTAAACATAGTCTATAACACGTAGGTGTTCATGCGTCGACCGTGGGGGTTTGTAGGTTCCTATAATAGTAAACCGTAGGTTTCTGGTGAACGTGGGGTTGTAGTCCTTCAAACTAGACCCGTAGATTTTGGTGAACGTGGTTTGTCAGTCCATTAACATTAGTAACCAGTAGTGTTTGGTGACCGTGGGGTTTGTAGTCTTCACCTAGTAACCTAGTAGTGTTTCTGGTGAACTTGGGGTTTGCAGTCCTTACATGTAACCGAGGCGGTCTGGGAAAGCTGGGGGTTGTATCCTTACATAGTAAACCAGTGGTTCTGGTGACAGTGGGGTTTGTAGTCCTTACTAGTAACCAGTAAGATTTCTGGTGAAGGCGTGGTTGTATGTCCTAACATAGTAACCAGTAGGTTTCTGGTGGAACTGGGTGTCAGTCCTTACTAGTAACCAGTAGGTTTCTGGTGAACGTGGGGTGTAAGTCCTTTAATAGTAACAGTAGGTTGTCTGGATGAACGTGGGGTTGTAGTCCACATAGTAACGTAGGTTTCTGGTGAACGTGGTGTTTTGTAGTCTTACATAGTTAACACATAGGTTTGAGGTGAACGTGGGTTCAGACGGCTCTGGCTTCTTTAAAAGAACTCGACATCATCGATATAGCAACACTAGTTGCTCTCCTCTGGGTCTCTCTCTTTACACACCACCACAACAGCACCACACACACCACACACACACACCACACACAAACAGCACACACCACCACACACACAACACACAACACACACCACACACTATAGGCTGGGTGGAAATAAAAAAAAAAAAAAAAAGACAACAAAAAAAAATCACACTGATCAAAAAAAAATAAAAAGTTTAAAAAAGAAGTTATATTGCTTAGCAAACCTTGTTCATAATTTTACTTCCTAATTGAAACCCCAATGTGTTTAGGATTTGTTTGCAACAACGTTTGTATATAGTTTTGTTTGTTAACCATGTACCACACTTGC
>NC_045733.1:31751320-31755723 GCF_008692095.1 Etheostoma spectabile | reverse complement strand
TCATACCTCATACAGTACGTAACAACAACCACCACCACACACACACACACACACACAACACACACCACCATACTACATACTACGTATACACAACAACACACCACACACACCACAGCACATCAGCACATAGACATAGACTCACCCCCCACAAACACAACACACTACATACATACATAGCATACATACAGTCGACACACACGACAACACACACACACACCCACACACACACACCACACACACCCACACACACACCACACCACACCACACACATACATTACCATACATACATACACACACACACACACACACCTCTAACCTACATAACATACATACAACACGTAGCTATACACACACCCAACACACACACACACACACACATACAACTCAACATAACCAATACATACAGTACGTATACATACACACACACACACACCCACACCACACACACCACACAACACAACACACCACAACAACACAAACCACATACAATACATACATCATACCATCAATGACACACCTACATACTAACCATCCATACATACATTATACATACACACACTACAACCCACACACACCACACACAACACACACACCAATACATACACCCCTACATCCATACTAATAACATATACACATACCATACACTACCACACTACATACATACAGTACAATACATAAAACAGCATACATACACACACACACCACCACACACCACACATACATACATACATACATACATAACATACTACTACATATACTCAAAACATACATAAACATACACATACATACACATAACACTACATACACAAACGACATACAGTACACATACATACATACAGTACATATAACCATACATACATACATACCTACATATACAGCAACACAACAGTACAACTACACACATACATACATAACAGTACCACAACTACACACAGTAACATACTACAACATACATACATACATACATCCAGTACAACATCATACATACCACACACATACCCTACAACCTACATACCATACATACAGTCATAAACATAACACACACCTACATAAATACCTACATACAGTACAAAACATACATACACACAGTTACATATCACATACCACATACATACAATACTCGTAACCCCATACATCACACACATACAATAGTACACGTCCACACATACTACAGACATACCCACACTACAATACAGTCAACCACATACACTACAATACATACATACGACATACATACACACAACTATACATACACTACATACATACCGCTACTACTACCATACAGCACATACTAATACAACACATAAATACTACACAGTACACACATATACATACATACAACATCATACACACATATCACACTACATACACATATCGCAATACATACATACATACACACACATACATACATACAATACATACCTCACAACCCACATAGCATACCAATACAATACAGTACACTAAGCACTACCACACACACTACAAACATCACAGGCCCATAACCTATACCATACACCACCCCACACTAACCCTACACACATACCCCGTACACCACATATCTAGACAGTAAACACACCAGACATACATACTGCACAACACCATACAGTACAATACATACGTAACACAGTAACCATACCTAGCATCACATCCATCAGTACAATACCTCCACACATCCAGACATAGCAGTTGACATATACAATACCCGATACATACATACCATTTGGTCAGTACAAACATACAACCACACAACATCCTTACCATAACATACCTGTCCACACATCCAAGACAGTACACACATACCCTTACCTACATACACCCCATTACCGTACACTCTACAGAAATACACCACCTACAGTATCCACATACATCCATACACTACCTACAGTTTACAATATAATACCCCATCATACATAACAGTACATAACCTACACACACAATACATACATACATTACAGTACACAATCCATACATTACCACATACATACTACAGCACCCCCAATACAGTACATATACAGTCCACCACATTACCATAACTACAGTACATATACATACATCAGTACATATCATAGCACACACTAACATACATACATACAACATAACATACCACTACATTACCCCTACATGGTTGGCGGCCCCTCAATTCCGCATGTCTCGCCCCGCTTTTAGGGTAAGAGAGAGATAGAAGAGAAGAGAGAGAGATAGAGAGCGAGAGGAGAGCCTCATAGAGGAGAGAGAGACTGACGAGAACTTATAGCAGGGGTGTCGAGTACGTGTGATCCCAGAGAACCGGCTGCTAAACGCATCTATCCCGGTACGATAAGCCACAGTCCTGCTGATACAAGTTTATCCCCGAGTAATATGATTCACTAATCCCCGTTGCTCGGGATTCCTGAAATAAAACCCTCCACCTGGACCCTGCCCACTATTAACCAGCTATGTTTCTGGTTGAACGTTGGGCTCTGCTCAGCCTTAAATAGTAACGACCCTAGATTGGGTATTCTGGATGACCGTGGGGTCTCTGATAGTCTTACAAGAACACAGTAATTTTTAAACTGGGTGCACGTGGGCGCGTTCTGTATTCCGTTACATAGTACAGTAGGTCTGGTGATGACGTGGTGAATCCTCATGTATTCCTTACATAGTACCAGTAGATTGTCTGGTGGACAACGTGGGGGTTTGGTAGTCACTTAACTCATTACACAGCAGTCGTGTTTTTCACTGTTGAACTCTTGGGGGTTTGGAGTCCTTACACATACGTCCGCCCGCCTTACGGTATTTTCTCGGTGCCACGCCGCTCCCGGGGTTTGGTCGTCCTCCCTCGAGGTCCACGTCCACCCGCCTAGGCTTTTGCGTGGGGTGGGGTTGCTTGCTCGCACCCCGTTGGGGGGGCATCCTTCTGTCGTCCTTCGTTTGTTTGTTACCATGACAACACCATTGATCTGAAGCTTGATGCTGTCATGTAAATATTTTTTTCTAATCAGCAATAAATATAACAATTTTTGATCAACTCATATCATGCTTAAAATAACTACCGGTTAAATAGCCCGCACATTTCAAGAGAACCCGACCCACTTCCTGGTAAATCTGACACTTCCGGTTTAGGCCCCGCCCAGCTCGCTACGGATCCGATACAGATAATTCATTGGTAAACAGATACAGATACAGATACAGATAATGCTGTACTCGCTCATCCCTAGTGTCGAGCCTAGAGGCAGCAGGTGACTCCAACAACAGATCCGGCGCCAGAAACACCTGCAGCTTGGAAATCATGTGAAGACACTGTAGCTTTTGAAAAAAAGAATTAAACATTTTCTTTTGCACACAAATCAAACAATGACACGCAAACCTGACGTGGTAAAGAGCTGTATGCTTTCCACACACCTGTGTACCTGTGTGGCTGATTACCTGCATGTTTTCCCAAAGGCAATGCTCCACAAAAATGTAGATTAATTAGCACCACCAACGTTGTATATAATTAAAACAAAGTTGTATAATGGCTCCAACACCAATATTCTACTATTATTCAGAATATGACAACATACCGAATTTGATACAGATCATGCAACCAGCATATTCCAGTTGGATATTCAGAATTAGGCCTTTTTCCAAATATAGCATTTTCCGATTAAGGCACGTGGGATATTCTGGTATTATTCGGGTTTTAGAGGCATTGTTTGGACATGTACAGTATACAGCACATTCAGAATATGCGTCTCTATTGGGATTTTCACTGCAGGCTTATGGTCATCTCTGTGCGTTGCTATGGTTGCTGTACACAGACCAACCAGTCTACAGTTTGCAGGGCTGCAGACCCGATAAGAAGGAGAAACACAGCAACTTTTAAACGTTATCAAAGACTTGGATATCAACAGTTTTTTGCTATGCGCAAACATTGCTACGCCGACCTTTTTGAGAAGCTGGTTATGAAAGCTGTGTTCACACAGTCCGACAAGACCGACGCCCCTGGTAAACTTTGAGAACATCCGGTTTTGCATGACTACATGTAAACAGGAATATTAGTTGAATATTTAATTTCATTAGCCTTGAAAACAGCTTAGTTGGAATATCATCTTTTTCGGAATAAGGGTAAACAACGAAATACTATGGGCACATAAACATAGTCAATGACTCTAGTCTTGTCCGGATTTAGCTTGAGCACATTTTGGATCAATGTATAAAAATCCATGAATGATGATGCAGGTAACAAGTAAATAATGAAAAGTAGGAGACCCAGGACAGAGCCTTGTGGTGCTCCATATGAAATGTTGATTTTTAATGAGGCTTTAAACATACGCAAACAGTTCAAATTGATTAAAAAATACAGTTTAAAGGACTTTTTTTGTTGTTGTTGAGAAAAACAAAAGGGGACAATACATATTAATGAACATTTTCACAAATGTAAA
>NC_045733.1:31749753-31751304 GCF_008692095.1 Etheostoma spectabile | reverse complement strand
CTTAGGCTAATTTCCATCTGCAGACCCCCTGGCAGGTTGATGGTACACAAAAAATAACTTGATTTTGAAAAAGACCTATTTTTTTTTGTGTCGTCACAGCTTCTCATTGGCTCCTCCTCCTGACCTCCCGTGAACTGGACTTATAAATACCTCATCCATCCCGTCACACATCCTGAAGCCAGCATGCCCATCATCAGCAATGCCAACCACGACTTCAACACCTACTCCATCAGCAGCGACGACAGCAGCCTCGACCGCTTCTTCACAGAGATCCCGGAGACTGAGACCATCAAGGGTGTTTACTTCCAGCGCGCCCAGCTGCTCCGTGACCCCAAGGCCTCGTATGTGGTGGACCACACCCTGCAGGTTCTCATCAACGTCGGGGGCAACCGCTACACATTTCCCTGGAGCACCTTGGAGCAGTTCCCCCAGAGTCGTCTGGGCCGTCTGCGCTTCTGCACCACCCCCGAGGAGATCGCACGACTCTGCGACGACTACGACGAGACGTGCCGGGAGTACTTCTTTGACCGAAACCCTACAGCCTTCAGGGTCATCCTCAACTTCCTGGCTGCGGGGAAACTGCGTCTGCTTCGGGAACTGTGCGCCGTGTCGCTGCACGATGAGCTCGACTACTGGGGCGTGGACCCGCGCCACATGGAGCGCTGTTGCCGTCGCCGCATGTCGACCCGCGTGGAGGAGGTGGCAGAGCGAGAGCGCAAAGAAGAGGAGTGGAGGCAGAAGAGGGTGATGCTGAAGAAAAGCAACACAGAAGTTGGAAAGGGCTGTCACAAACTGATGTGGATACTGCGAGAAGTGGTGGAAAACCCCCAGTCGGGTTTGGCTGGGAAGATGTTCGCCTGCCTCTCGGTGGTCATGGTGCTGGTCACCGTCATCAGCCTGTGCATCAGCACCATGCCAGACCTCAGAGATGAAGAAACCAGGGTGCGTATAAAGCTCGATTAAAAAAGCTGATTGCCACATAACCTCTTGTTAAACCTGTTTTACACACATCAAGCATTTTGTCAATGTGTTAACAGGGAACGGTCATATCACAGAGGCCTTAAGTTACAGTAAAGTGACCAAAAGATGATGTGCTAAGTGTTAAGATCAAATCTTTACGCTGCATTAATCTAAATTAACAACGGATCAATGCATCACTGTGTGATGTTAAAGAGGAATTGGTAGTGAGGAACTCAGCACGGCCCCTCAGCTCTACAGTGTCTTTCAGCTCGTTTTTTTTCCATTGTCCTGTCTGTAACTTCACTGTTTTTATTCACTTCAACTACTTCAATCAGCGTCATTTTCAGAAGCAGACAGCTGCAAAAGAAAAGAGTCAAATATTTTTCTCAGAAGTTGGTGGAAACCAAAAGCTAAAAGGAGAGTAAATGGAAATGCAACTACAAATGAATGATAATGTAGCTGCTGATAATGTGTTGGCTAGATGTGTAAATAGGCAACTGTTTGATAAAAATGTCCAACATATCATCATTATAAGGCAAGGCAGCTTTATTTGTAAAGCACAATTCCAGCAACAGGGCAATTCAAAGTGCT
>NC_045733.1:31746441-31749671 GCF_008692095.1 Etheostoma spectabile | reverse complement strand
AAGACACATAAAACACAAGAATAACAGTTACAGTGTAGCATAAGAAATTAAACATTAAAGAATTGAACAGTCATTTAAAGAAAGGCAACATCAAAAAGAAAGGTCTTCAGCCTTGATATAAAAGAACTGAGTCAAACATTTTTCTCAGAAGTTGGTGAAAACCAAAAGCTAAAAAGGAGAGTAAATGGAAATGCAACTACATAAATGAATGATAATGTAGCTGCTGATAATGTGTCGGCTAGATGTGTAAATAGGTTTGATAAGACTGTCCAACATATTGTCTTTATAAGGCGGTAATGACCTTTCAGTATTTACAGGTGGTTGCGTTGCCCCCAAGTGGCCAAAATGAATGTTTAACACATGTTGGTTGCATGTTTGAATAAGTCACAATGGCAACTTCACTATGTCGCTTCAAGTAACATTTCCATTGATGTGCACAAGTCTAAATTGAAGTTAACAGACAGAAATACACAACAAAAAGTACAGTGTGTGTGTGTGTGTGGGGTGAGGAGTTTTGGGCCTGTTAAATATGGATTTCTCCTCCTTGTTTGAGTTAACAAAAGCAGACAGATGTGGAATTGATTGTATAATTAACTGTCAGTGTTAAGAGCCTCGTGATTAGGTTCCCAATCTTCAGAGACGGTGGATTGATTTCTCCCTGATGTATGTGCAGCCGGCCGAACTAATCAAGACACGAGAAAATCAAAGCATGTTCAGTTCAGAAGAGACGACAAACTAAATTATTTTTCACATTTCGTGATGGATGTGACCTCGAATGCACAAACATCTGGAGATGTGTTTCTAAAGCAATGCCAAAATTCCTTTTATTTTCTGGAAACCAGTTTTGTTTTTAGTTTGGAGGTGCTGGACAGACTAAAAGCCCGTTGTAACTGTATGGTTACTGACACTAGATTATGATTAAAAGGTTAGTAAACGTTTAGATTTACTATTCTTCAAAATGGAAATACCCAAGTAAAGTATCCGCAAAACAATCACAATACTACAATATTGCATTGTACAGTTGATGTTCCACCCAGCTTTTCTTTACCTCTGCATGTTGACACAGACATTAACTTTATAAGGTAATGTAGTATAAGGTAATGTAGTATAAGGTAATGTAGTATCTGGAATGTATATAAGTTCTGTACTATACGGTCATGTAGTAATAAAGGTAATGTAGTATAAGGTCATGTAGTATAAGGTCATGTAGTCTAAGGTCATGTAGTATAATGTACTTGTAGTCATAAGGTCTGTAGTAAATAAGGTCATGTAGTATAAGGTAATGTAGTATAAGGTAAGTAGTAATAAGGTCATGTAGTATAATGTCTGTAGTATAAGGTAATGTAGTATAAGCAGGTCATGTAGTAAAGTGTCATGTAGTATAGGGTAATGTAGTATAAGGTATGTAGGTATATGGTAAGTAGTATAAGGTAATGTAGTTTTAGGTCATGTAGTATAAGTAATGCAGTATAAGTTAATGTAGTTAGAAGGTAAGTGTATAAGGTAATGCAGTATATGGTAATGTAGTATAAGGTCATGTAGTATAAGGTCATGTAGTATAAGGTACTGTAGTATAAGGTACTGTAGTAGAAGGTAATGTAGTATAAGGTAATGTAGTATAAGGTCATGTAGTACAAGGTAATGTAGTAGAAGTTATGTATTATATGGTAATGTAGTATAAGGTAATGTAGTATAAGGTAATGTAGTATAAGGTCATGTAGTATAAGGTCATGCAGTATAAGGTCATGTAGTAGAAGGTCATGTAGTATAAGGTCATGTAGTATAAGGTAATGCAGTAGAAGGTAATGTAGTATAAGGTCATGTAGTATAAGGTCATGTAGTATAAGGTACTGTAGTATAAGGTACTGTAGTAGAAGGTAATGCAGTATAAGGTAATGTAGTATAAGGTCATGTAGTAGAAAGTCATGTAGTATAGGTAATGCAGTATAAGGTAATGTAGTAGAAGGTAATGTAGTATAAGGTCATGTATATAGGTACTGTGTAGAAGGTAGCAGTATAGTATGAGTATAAGGTAATCGTAGTAGAAGGTCATGTATGTATAGGTCTGTAGTATAAGGTATGTAGTATAAGGTATGTAGTTAGGTAATCAGTATAATGTAATGTAGTAGAGGTAATGTTGTATAAGGAATGCAGTATAACGTAATGTAGTATAATGTAATGTGAGAAGGTAATGTAGTATAAGGTCATGTCGTATAGTCAGATGTAGTATAGGTCATGTAGTAGAAGGTAATGTAGTATAAAAGGTCATGTAGTATAAAAGGTCATGTAGTATAAGGTCTGTAGTATAAGTCATGTAGTATAAGTTGTAGTTATAACGTAATGTAGTAGAAGGTAAGGTAGTATAAGGTAATGCAGTATATTTAATGTAATGTAGTATAACGTAATGTAGTAGAAGGTAATGTAGTGCAGTATGTAGTATAAGGTAATGTTAGTTATAAGGTAATCTAGTATACGTAATGTAGTATAAGGTAATGCAGTATAATGTAATGTAAGTAGTATACGTAATGTAGTAAGGTAATGTAGTAGAAGTAATGTAGTAGAAGGTATGTAGTATAGGTATGCGTATAATTAATGTAATGTGTAACGTAATGTAGTAGAGGTAATGTGTAGAAGGTAATGTAGAGAAGGTAATGTAGTATAGGTAATGCAGTGAATGTAATGTAATGTAAGTATAACGTAATGTAGTAGAATGAATGTAGTAGAAGGTAATGTGTAGAAGTAATGTAGTAGAGAGTAATGTAGTTATAAGGTAATGTAGTATAAGGTAATAGTATAACGTAATGTAGTATAAGGTAATGCAGTAAAGGTAATAGTTAGTAGGTAATGTAGTATAAGGTAATGTAGTATAAGGTAATGTAGTATAATGTAATTTGTAGTATAACGTAATGTAGTAGAAGGTAATGTAGTAGAAGGTAATGTAGTATAAGGTAATGTAGTATAAGGTAATCTAGTATAACGTAATGTAGTATAAGGTAATGCAGTAAGCTATCATGTTGGAAGACAGAAAGTTCAGATCAGGTTCACCCTCATTTCCTGAGTATCACTTCTTCCAAAAGTAATTCACTGACTTCTTGGAGTTGTATTTCCTCTGGTGGCAGAACTCTAGATTATTTGTGATGATTGTCTCTCATTAGAAGGTCTTGTTTACTTCTTCGCTGTCATCATTCAGTCGGCTTTCAAAGCCACGCTGAAAATTGATCCCCCCCCCC
>NC_045733.1:31745668-31746431 GCF_008692095.1 Etheostoma spectabile | reverse complement strand
CCCGCACACACACATACACACACCCACACACACTCACCTTACTGACTGATCATCCTTACTGCAGCTACATTTCTAACATTCAGTGCCAAAGAAATGTTGCATTAGCTTGTATATAATCTCAAATCCAAAATATATACATAACCAAAATATGTTTTTCTCAGATCCACACCAGCTATACAGCCTAATGCATTTATGTAAGCAAGCATTTAAAAAAAGAATAGTGATATTTTTATTTAAAGGGTAATCCAGTGTAGGGCTAGGCAATATATGTATATATATATATAATATTGATATTGTAATATGAGACTAGATATCATCTTAGATTTTGGATATTGTAACATCGTAATATTGCATAAGTGTTGTATTTTCCTGGTTTTAAAGGCTGCATTACAGTAAAGGGATGTACTTTACTGAACTTACCAGACAGTTGTAGCTGTTCACTGATGACTCTGAATCTAAAATCTTAAGTGTGAAGATGTTCTTAACCCGTGTGTTGTCCACAGGTCAAATTGACCTGTTTCAAAGTGTTTTATGTCAGAAATATGGATTTCTTTCAATCAAATTGCACAAAAATATCATGGATAATTCCATTCAACGTTCTTCAGGTAATTTAAGTTTTTTTTTTTTTTTTTTTAATGTTATAGCATTTGAAGTCTTTTTTTTTCTTATGGTTTCAAAACGGTATCCGGACTAAATTTTGACATCTGTGATCCACTCAACGTCCACTGATCTTAACTATTAGTCAAAATAATTCATAATTTCT
>NC_045733.1:31739993-31745658 GCF_008692095.1 Etheostoma spectabile | reverse complement strand
CTAAAAACCTATGTATAATTTGATATAAATGAGGTTTTTTGACCATGACTTCCAAGAATAAATGCCAAACCTATTATTAAACCATCTCTTTTTTTTTGAGAAAAACATGCTCTGGTTTAATTGTGTTTTTTTTAAAACCAATCACAGTCGTCTTGGGCGGCGCTAAGCCCCGGACGGAGCCACGGTGCCGCTGGAAAACAGCCCCGGAAAGGAACTTGTTTTGGTGGAACATGTGCACGTTCAAAAGTTGTTTTAGTCGCGCAACAGAAAGACCAGATTGGACAGATAGTCTAGCTAGCTGTCTGGATTTACCCTGCAGAGATCTGAGGACCAGGTCACCATAGTCCTCAGATTGGACAGATAGTCTAGCTAGCGGTCTGGATTTACCCTGCAGAGATCTGAGGACCAGGTAACCATAGAAATCCACCATCCATCAGTTTAGAACAACACAAAGAAAGAGGAAGGTAAAGGACATCCAGCAGATCTTCACTGGAGCAATCCCCTAAATTAACTGTCGTATATACAGACTAATTTGAAGGTAACATATCTGCGATATATGTGCCATTCCTACAGATGTAATGCTTTAAAAAAAAACCTGAGGTCTGAAATTGATTAACGCTAACCATGACGACTCACCTGATCTGTATTTTGTGAATTTGGTTTTAAAGTTGCCCAGTGTCTTCTCGTCACAGTGCGTCTCTGTGTCTGCAGGGCGAGTGCTCCCAGAAGTGTCAGAGCATGTTCGTGGTGGAGTCCATCTGCGTGGCGTGGTTCACGCTGGAGTTCCTGTTGCGCTTCGTCAACGCCCAGAGCAAGATGGCCTTCGCCCGCGGCCCCCTCAACATCATCGACGCCGTCGCCATCCTGCCCTTCTACGTGTCCCTGGTCTTCGACGTCAGGGACGAGTCTCAGGAGGACGCCCACGTCGTGGGTGCTGGCAGAGGCTATCTGGACAAACTGAGCCTGATCCTGCGCCTGCTGCGGGCGCTGCGGATCCTGTACGTGATGCGGCTGGCCCGCCACTCCCTGGGCCTGCAGACGCTGGGCCTGACCATGCAGCGCAGCATACGGGAGTTCGGCCTGCTGCTGCTCTTCGTCTGCGTCGCCGTGACCCTCTTCTCGCCCCTGGTCCACCTGGCGGAGAGCGAGCTGGCGCCGTTCGCCGCCACGCACCCGCAGCAGAGCTTCAGCAGCATCCCGGCCTCCTACTGGTGGGCCATCATCTCCATGACGACGGTGGGCTACGGCGACATGGTGCCGCGCAGCGTCCCCGGACAGGTGGTCGCGCTCACCAGCATCCTGAGCGGCATCCTCATCATGGCGTTCCCCGCCACGTCCATCTTCCACACCTTCTCCCGGTCGTACCAGGAGCTGAAGCAGGAGTACGAGCGGCTGTGGAAGGAGGAGAGAGGCGAGGAAATAGCCGCTGAGTCAGAGGGGAGCTGGGCCAAAGCCGATTTGGCACCAGAGGAGTTCACGTCCGTGTGCAAGGAGGATAACGACGGGATGATGATAGCCATGAGTCATAAATCCACACTTCCATCGACAGCTTTCTAATGGACCGGGAAGAGAGCAGTCAGCCACTTTCTGTCAGTAATTTTGTCTAAAATGGCAACACTTGACATTGGCTCAACACACTCTGTCCTTTTAAGCGAATTGAAGCTCTAAAGGACTGTTATTTTAAGTTCAAGTTCTTGTCTGTTCATGCTCTGTGTTCATGCTTTATTACATTATGCTTCCAACAGACTATCTAGTACTGCTCAGGTTGTATAACGCTTGCTTTTATATCAGCAAATACATTGCAGCACTTAAAGGAAACCTATTAATGCCTATTATCTTCTGTCATATAGTATTTTACAATGTCGGATGTTCATATTAAACTTAGTAGGGATGTTAGCAATTAACCATTTTAAACATTAACCGGCAATAACATTTTTGACAATCAGTTAAACAGTGCAAACAATATCTAGCTTTAAATGGAGGACCCTCTGTGTCTGTGTGTGTGTTTGTCTGTGTGTGTGTGTGTGTGTGTGTGTGTCTGTTGTCTTTCAAATATCTCGAGAACAGTTCGTCCAATCTATGTTACACTTGGCGGGATGATGATTACCCAATGAACTTGCCGTCTCTTTTGTATCCAAGCTAATGTTCTTAATTATTATTAAATCAAAAATATAATCAAATTGGGACCTTTGGAATCTGCGTTGCGTTTCTGTTGCGTGTCAAAAAAACATATGTGGTGAGAGTTGTAAAAATGCACTAAAGCAGTAATATACTTCATGTTACACATAAATATCTACTTTAATTAATTTGATAACAGCAAATACAACGTTGGCATTATTGACGGCAAAATGGGCTACGGAACATTTTGTTCTTTGTTGACAGGTGCAATATCTGAAAATCAGTGATTATTCATTATCTTTTTTTTTATCAATAATTACTCATTATACATTTATATTTGCATTTATGTCAAAACCTAGAGACTTTCAAACATGAGAATGTCATTTATTAAATGTTTTGTGTCAAAATGGCATATGAACATCATTTATTTATTCTCTTTTGCCTGGAAACGCTTCCAAAAATAGTGAAAAATGGGCGTTGGGCTCTTTCTGAGCCTTGCGTGTGACGCAGGCGGTGTGCAAGCTCTAACCTATTACCATGGGAGCCAAAACCAAAACCAAAACGGGACATGCCAAACAGGACGTGTGCTGAAGCTATAAACGTGAGGAAAATCTAACTAAAATGAAATAAAACAACATTGAAAATTCAAAAAAATCTAAACTGTTATGAGCGCGAATTCATCATCGTGGTGAGCTTTAACTCACAGCTGCGTTATCATTGGACAATGAGTTCAGCACAATAGTCAGTGACAAAATCATCAGTGTTATGTCTCTGAGTTGATTATTTAGTGGAAATCAATGTGCCGCCTGGAAGAAAAGTATCTTAAAAACGTACAGTATGCTGTGGATAATGTTGGACAGCAGTGGATAAGACGTGTATCTAACGGTCCTTCAATGTAAAACATCTTCTTGTCTTGTCTTGTTTGTCAACTTCTAAAATGACAATAAACTCTGTTTGCTTTGGTTTTTACCTTCCTTAGAGGATGAATGTTTTTTTCACTCTGCATGAAAGTTATAAAAGCGTCGTCCTCATACTGCGGCTCCGGAACATACAGCATCAGGAGGACCCAAAACGCGGAGTAGCAGGCGGGAGTTTCAAAAGGTTTATTGCACAAAACAAGGCAGCAACAGAGTCCAAAAAACACAAAAAAAAGCACAGGGAGCCAGGGAAAAACAAAAAGCCGGAGCACAAGGGCTGGAAAACTCCCGGGGGAACAGTAGGGAACACTGGGCAGGACAACTGGACGAATTGACAGGACAAAGACAAAAGGATCTGACAAAAGACAAGGGACGCACAGGCATTAAATACACAAGGTAATTAGGAAACAAGAGGCAGGTGACAAGAGGGCAGGGGCTCAGGTGGAGAACATCAGGTAATCACAGGAGTGGGAAGACACAGGAAGTAAATGTGGATGCAAGATGAGACAAAAAAACAGCCTTCAAAGTAAAACAGGAAACAGAACATAGAGACATTCAGGGGGAAAAGGACAGGACCAACAACAGAAGACCGGGGAGAAAACTGAGACACAGACACAAGGAGGGCCCAAAGGGAAAAATAATCCCAAACAAAACCCCAAACCACGACAAGTTTAACTAGTTAAAGGGATATTTCAGATGTTTGTTGAGATTAGCTACTACTCCAGAAGCAGGCAGGAGACGAGGAAGCTAAAGCTTGATTTGTGCTTCTTTGTAAAATCTATTCCGTGGCTACGTAGGTACGTGTAGACAATGACTTACACCAGACCCTAATCCGTAGTCTGACGTGAACCTCTTGGAAAATGCATCTACACATCGCGTCTACGCACATCCTCTGTGGCGGACGTACCATTAGGCAAAGGTCGGCAGTTGCCTTGGGCCCCAAAGCTACCAATGTTATGGGTCCGCTGTCTTCTGTGTTGTTTTTCCCTGTTTGTCGTCTGGTGTCATTGGGCCGCACGGAGGGCGCTCTTACCGGATTCCATAGAGGCGTGTCTACTCTTCCCCTCCTCCATCTGACTACACAGCTGAGCTTCATCATTATCACCTCATCCATACTAAACTTGGGCCGACCACCTCTTCGCGCGCCAGTTCGTTACCTACATTCCGTGGTAACTGGTCTAGTAACTAGCTTGTTGGTATTCCGTTGCCTTGCATATGTAATTACTTGTGTTTCTGCCACAGCGTTCGGTTCGTCTCGTCAGATGTCTTGGATCTCCTTCATCTCCCACATCACCTCCGTGTCGGATTGTTGTGTGTGTTTTGGTTGTGTTCTGTTCCGTCAGAATTAAACCCATTTTTCTGTGTATTATCCTCTTGTGGTCGTTCTGTGTCCGGGTCCTACACCACACTTAACAACCAAGGGCCTTGTAAAACGCCTCGTAAACTTATGTTACGATTTGGTCTCTTTTCATTAATGATATCTCTGAACATTGATACGCTAAAGTGCTATCCGATTGTTTAATTCATGATGAGAAACTCCCCCCAGTCCCCACTGCATTGGACTATTCCATTATCCTACTGTAACCAAACGGCTCAGCAGGCTGTTAGTCGGAGGCTACAGACGGCTCAGCAGGCTGTAAGCTGGAGGCTACAGATGGTTCAGCAGGCTGTAAGTTGGAGGCTACAGACGGTACAGCAGGCTGTAAGCTGGAGGCTACAGACGGTTCAGCAGGCTGTTAGTTGGAGGCTACAGACGGCTCAGCAGGCTGTAAGCTGGAGGCTACAGACGGTTCAGCAGGCTGTGAGCTGGAGGCTACAGACGGCTCGGCAGGCTGTGAGCTGGAGGCTACAGACGGTTCAGCAGGCTGTGAGCTGGAGGCTACAGACGGCTCAGCAGGCTGTGAGCTGGAGGCTACAGACGGTTCAGCAGGCTGTGAGCTGGAGGCTACAGACGGCTCAGCAGGCTGTGAGCTGGAGGCTACAGACGGCTCGGCAGGCTGTGAGCTGGAGGCTACAGACGGCTCGGCAGGCTGTGAGCTGGAGGCTACAGACGGCTCGGCAGGCTGTAAGCTGGAGGCTACAGACGGCTCGGCAGGCTGTAAGCTGGAGGCTACAGACGGCTCGGCAGGCTGTTAGCTGGAGGCTACAGACGGCTCAGCAGGCTGTAAGCTGGAGGCTACAGACGGTTGGAAAATGAAGCGGAGCTACCGAAGTGGTTCTGAAAAAAGGAAGAAGAAGCGGGAAGAAAGCAGAAAGTTCCAAAACTTCCAAAGGTAAAAACCTTTATCACGACGGCTACTGACATCACGAACATTAACGCTACTAAAGTGCAGCAAGAAGCCTGCGCTAATGCTAGCAATGCTAACGCTAGCAATGCTAACACTGATGAAGAGGAGCTGCCCACCGGCAGCGTCATCCCAGGTTGCTCTAGTGAAGACTGGAGAAAAGTTACAAGCACGTCTTTCTCAGATAAATAAGGACTGAAAAGGGGGAGAACGAGGGTTGTGGAGGGCCCCATGCCTGTGTTTGCCTTAGGCCTCAAAATGACTAAATCCGCCCCTGGTCGCTCGCATAGACAGTTAAAGACATGGACCAACAGATCCCGTTGCTCTGGACGGAGACCAGTGAAG
>NC_045733.1:31739896-31739983 GCF_008692095.1 Etheostoma spectabile | reverse complement strand
GTTAGAAGCTCTTTTCCAGGTGATGCTGAGCGTTACTGAGCAGCCTCCAACTGAGCCTGACGACGTAGATGTGACGTGAGCAACCTG
>NC_045733.1:31737806-31739886 GCF_008692095.1 Etheostoma spectabile | reverse complement strand
GTAAGTCTTCTGGTAGCTGTGCAAGAGAAACATAAGCACAGCACAGGGAATACCATTTGTTCAATGAATGGCAACAAATAAAAGTTCTGTTTATATTCAGTGTTGCTCACCTTTTTGTGCACGCAGTTCCTTCCTTAAGACACAATTGCAAAGTTGATTTTTCTTAAAAAGCTTGAAAGCTGAATGGTTTGCATGCATGCTTTCTGGCTCGCCATCTTCTTCTTCTTCTTCGTTGCTTGGCTGCATTTTCTTGGCACAATACCGCCTGTTAAATGTCTTGTTTAGTCCACAACTCAAAGATATTCAGTGTGCTGTCACAGAGAGAAGAAACTAGAACATGTTCACATTTAAAGGAGGATTCTGGTCGATTTCAACATGTAGCTCTGTTGTTTGTAAATGTGGAGGTCTGTCAGTAGAAGGAAAAACTAAACCAGTCAGTGCTGCCTACACCGTGTTATAATCCTGCTAGAGTTAGCACCCAGCATGCACAAACAGGGCAAGTTTCAAACGTGTTTTTAGCCTCTTAACATGTTCAACATGTTATTAAAGGTGCCTACCTATGTGCAGTGATTCCTTCTGAGGGAACACAGTGAATCTGACTGCTGTAGATGTGAAAGAAATGCCTGAAAGTTGTGCTAATTCAGCTGTGTTTAGTTCTGGTGTTGAGACCAGTTAGAGAGCTTAGGGAACGTCTACAAACTACAACACAGAAAAGAGATAAAACTAAAATATGTAGGTTAAATTTAATGATTAAATAAGGTAGTGTCTCCAAACTTAACTCTATTATAACGTGTCTCCTGCTAGTTATACTACAGCACTTTAAAAACATCAGCATATGCTTATTTTTGAAAATATGTTTTATCTCTTTTCTGTGTTGTAGTTTGTAGACGGTCCCTAATCTCTCTAACTGGTCTCAACACAAGAACTAAACACAGCTGAATTAACACGACTTTCATTCATTTCTTTCACATCTCCAGCAGTCAGATTCACTGTGTTCCCTCAGAAGGAATCACTGCAAAGGGGGGGGGGGGGGGGGGGAACATTTTTAATGACATTTTGAACATGTTAAGAGGCTAAAAACATGTTTAAAACTTGCCCTGTTTGAGCCTGTTGGGTGCTAACTCTAGCAGGAGGATAACACGGTGTAGGCAGCACCGACTGGTTTAGTTTTCCTCTCTACTGACAGACCTCCACATTTGCAAACAACAGACCTACATGTTGAAATCGACCGGACTTCTCCTTTAACGAGCTGATATCAGAGAAGTTTGACTTTTTATTGCAGAAAAAAAAAGACTCAAATCGATGAGTCGATGATCAGATTGGTTTGCGATTAATTCAACAGTCAACAATTTATGGATTAATCTTTGCAGCTCAAATTAAAACTGAACATTTATCAGGTTGTGTGCACAGTTTTTCCCGTTGATGCATTTGAAACCGAACGGAGAAACTCTGCTCACGCTGACATCTGCTGTCGGTGCTCGGAGAGGCAGATGGAGCGTTTTTTTGGAGCGCCTCTTTATGTCTCTGCACAACTTCTTTAAAAAAACAAAAAAAAAAAAACACTGTTGCTGGCACGATTGCTTTCTCTCAAACCTCAAACAATGGAGACATTGAGAAGTCACCAACAGGCGTTTGTTCTTGTGCCTCCACCACCTCTTCTTTTCCCTCCAACCTGCACCGCCTGCTGTCTCTCGGACTGGAACACACACTCACACGTAGGAAGGAGACTGATACAGGACTGATTTGCATGTGTCTTTCATGACTTTAACACACAAATACAACCAGTTAAAATTCAATTTGGAGTTTTTTGGGCCATTTTGCTTCTATGACATGTCTTCTCTCAGACTATTGGGGAAAAAAAACACATACAAATACACATTTAGATGTTTTTTTTACTTTACTTTGTGTATTTGCGTCTGTAGATTTCACCTAAATTGAACAAAAGTGAGTGTTATGTAATGTTTAAATTTCATATTTAAAAAACATTTCAGGAAACTTGTAATAGAAGGAATAATTGTCTTATTGTAAGTAATCAACTGGGGATGTTTCATGGAGACATTTAGTCACGTTTTTTTTTTTT
>NC_045733.1:31736345-31737796 GCF_008692095.1 Etheostoma spectabile | reverse complement strand
ATCCTTTTCACCTGTAGTTTCTGTAATATTTTACAATTCTCTTAGGTTTTGTTCTCAGACTCGGAGCCAGAAATCTCCATTTCAGTTGTAGTTACACACACCAAACTTTCCACTCTCATTCCTATCTATATTCTGAAGCTTTTTACACAGATCTCATTCATTTTTGGACAATGTGTACCTTAAACGTGCAGAAAAGGACAGTATTTTCTGATTTATGGAGGGATAAAAATAGATATCCGAAATCCCCTCTCAGGTTGTAACCTTGGAGCTCAACACAGAAGTTCACCTGCATTAAACATTTACATAATTATGGAAATTTTAAACATTTGCATGAATATTTGCATGGCAACCAAAACACAGCTCTGAACTCCAGAGGTGGAGGAAGTACTCAGATCAATTACTTAGTAAAAATAGCGATACCACAGGGTAGAAATACCCTGTTAAAGCTACAGCGCGTAGTCTCCTCCATGAGGAATTCTAAGTAATGACAACAAAACTGTCGGCGTCTACGTGATACAAGCCTTCCGTGACCCCCTCTCCCCTCTTCTCCACGGAGGACATCAGAGGTGTACAAAAGTACAAAGACTTTGTTACCTTATTTAAGTAGAAAGTTTGGGTATCTATACTTTACTGGAGCAGTTATTTCACAGCAGACTTTTTACTTCTATTCCTTACATTGCACGATTATCTGGACTTTCTACTCCTTACATTTTAAAAAATAGCCTCGTTAGTCCTATTCCAGTTTAACTTGTTTATATTCTGAATTGTCCTTGTTAAAAAAAAACACAAAAACGTATCTAAATAAATCGCACAATCCAGATGAATCACTGATTCCTGCAGCTAAGCTTGGATGTACATTTATATTCCAATAAAGGCTTTTGCTAACAAGCCTCTAAAGTTTGACTTTTTGCACCATTACAACACTTATAGTCATTATATCTTAAGGTCCTTTTACAGCCAAATGTTCCTTGTTGTTGTTATTATTTTGATTGATATTACTGTGATTATTGTTATGTCTACGCTGTCTATTTTGCTGTTTTCTCACTAAAACGGATGCTGGACATCTCAATTTCCTTGTGGGAGTCATCCCAAAAGGATTAATAAAGAGAAGTCTACGTCTTCTGCTCCATGAAAACACACGTCAATGCTCAGTAGTACACACATATGGTTGTTTTATGTATTTGCATTGTACAAAAATGCACTCGTTTTCAATGGGCTGAAACAGATGCATCCCACATTTTCAACATTAACATTGTAATACAACATTATAGTCATATAGATATTTTTGGGGGGGGTTAGCGTCTGTCCTTAATGGCAATTTTCCCCTTTTATACAGTACTTTAAGTTGTTTTGAAACCAGTACTTTTTACACTTTTCTTGAGTAAAAAGCTTTAGTTGCAGTTTTTTTTTTAACCCTGGTATCGTCTTCACCTCCGGGACCCTCTCGTGTC
>NC_045733.1:31735601-31736335 GCF_008692095.1 Etheostoma spectabile | reverse complement strand
AACTGACCCGGGACTTATTTGGGGTTTCAAAAACAATTCTGAAATAACATTTTACTTCATAATCTGTTAACAAATATTGTCTTTATCTCAATTTCCAACAGCTGAGATAACATCTATGTTCAGGGAATGCATCAGTCTCTACTAGCACACTATTAAACATGGAAGTGGGGTTAGTTTTTTTGTCATAAGGTTATAATTCATGTTAAAAATCCACTATGGAAACAACATAAGTGTCATATCCAGAATAATGTTCTGAGTCAGAAATACATGTTTATCACAGGAAATAAGGAAAGGACGTTGATTTCAGGTAGAAAAAAATGTAACTTGGACCGTTTTTCTTCGTGTAAAAACTTGATATGGGTCAATTTGACCCGAATACCAAACAAGGGTTAAACCCTAGTGTCTGTCCTTCAACCTGAGTAGGGAATGTAAAGACTTTTGACACCTCTGGAGGACTAAAAAAACATGATGGACTCTTCAGAAGAGGTCGTTATCTTTGCTCGATTTTCCGCGTTCGAAAACAGTCGCCGACGCCAGAATCTTCTGAACGTCACACTGAGAAACACAGACAGAGTCGTGTGGACCTGAGAGTTTTAACCCTTGGACGGTTTTCGTGTTGAATTGACCCATTTAAAATTTTTACAAGAAGAAAAACGGAACAAGTTCAATTTTTTTCTACCTGAATTCAACGTCCTTTCCTTATTTCCTGTGATAAACATGTATTCCTGACTCAG
>NC_045733.1:31732551-31735591 GCF_008692095.1 Etheostoma spectabile | reverse complement strand
TGGATGTGACACTTATGTTGTTTCCATAGTGGATTTTTAACATGAATTTTAATCTTATGACACAAAACAAACCCCACTTCCATGATTAATAGTGTGCTAGTAGAGACTGATGCATTCTCTAGACATAGATGTTGTCTCAGCTGTTGGAAATTGAGATAAAGACACCATTTGTTTATAGATTATGAAGTAAAATGTGACCCGAGGGATACGAGAGGGTCCCGAAGGGGAAGACAACACAAGGTTAATCAGCTTTGTAGCAACTCACATGGCAACGGCTTGAATGTAACGGATGTTCATTAATATCAAGAAGTTACGCACTAAAGCTTTAAAGTATCTCTAGTAAACTAATTTCTAACAAATGTGTGTTATCGATAATAATTATTGATGCATTTGTGTGTCTATCCCTTTAATGTCGAAGTAGCACATGGAGCTTATGTTTTTGACTTTATTTACAGCTGAGCAGTTCAATAAAACATCGCAATTCATTCTTTGTATTTTGTTTTGCAAAGCATCTTTTGAATTAGGAGTACAAAACATATTTGAATTGTAGTGGAGTACAAGTATAAAGAAGCAGAAAATGGAAATACTCAAGTAGTGTAGCGTATATACAGTGAGCCGAATGAAGGACTCGTGGACTACGAAAATAATGAGGACAGCATAAGATTACGTACAAAAATAAAGCTTTTATTTTGAAGTTGACTGTGTAGATTAAGAACATAATCTACGTGTGATTATAATTCACAAAGGTACAGCATCATCACACTTTAATCTGCTTATCTTCGGACTTCTGGGGCTTGGAAGCGGTAGATGATGGATTCTGAAATTCTGCCAACAAGTCCTTCGCTTTATTCCATTCAGGGTCAAGACAAAACTTCTTAAACTCAGTCGTGACGCTGCAGGAAACACAGATATCATTTATCAGAAAGAGACACAATATGAACACAGCTGAAAACCTGCAGCGGTAAAACAAGGTTTCAGGTGTAGTGAAAGCTTAAATCTGGCCATTAGTATTACAGTGAAAAGCTAGAGATACATGTGCAAAGATCAATTTATTATTTGTCAATTACTAAATTAATCAGCACCTATTTTGATAATCAGTCGGTTTGAGTCATTTTTATAAGTAAAAAAGTTCTATATTCTCTGATATCAGCTCGTTAAATGTGAACATCTTCTAGTTTCTTCTCTCCTCTGTGACCGCAACCTGAATATATTTAGGTTGAGGACATAACATAAGACATTTGTGGACGTCTTCTTGGGCTTTTTGGGAAACACTGATCCACATTTTTCACCATTTTCTGACACTGTAGAGACCCAACAACTGACCCACTAATCGAGAAAATAATCAACAGATTAATCGAATATGAAAATAAATGCTAGCTGCAGCCTTTCGACGCCCTATGCAGACAACCCGATGTGATTAAAATGAACACATGCTGTATGTATATGCTTACACAATGGCTTTGCCTTTGGGTCCGCAGTCCCCCGGGGTCATCGCCACGTGCTTCACCTTCGCTTTAGGAATATCGATTCTCCTGTAACCTTGACAGCATCCGTCGTTCGGCACTGACGGTGCGATCGGAGCTGTGGACACAGACACACATTTAACACTAATACACTAACAGTCCAGTTAAAGCTGGACCTTACAACAAAGGCTTTCGATGTAAGTTGGTCATAACGTGCTATCTATGCTACCTGACGGCTCAGAGAGAAATGGAGTATTTGGTTACTGACCGGCGGAGATGTGGAGCAGGAAGCAGGTGAGAAGTACGAGCGACACCAGAGACTTCATGGTTAAAGACAGGAGAGCTTGTGTTTGGATGAAAGTCTTCAACCTTCAGGGTTTGATGTGTGTCAGAAACCCGCTCTGGGCTTCCTTTATATACATATCACGGCTCCAGATTCTTCATTCAACCTCTTCTCAGAAGGCAGATGGTTCCTCTTTTCTTCTGCACTACAGAGAAAATGTGCGGGTAATAATAACATGTAAAGCAATTCTGCAAAAAGCTCTACACAGAATATAATGCGGGGTTTTCACTGTAGCTTTCTCTTTTAGATGTTTCCGGAGTAACCTGCAGACGTGAAGAAAGCACTTTAATGCAACTTTAATATGAGGCACGCCGTCTGTTAAATGGTGCTAGAGCTGCAGAGATGAATCTATTAGTTGTCAAATATTAAATCAAAGGTGCTCTAAGCAATGTTGCATGACGCCGCTTCTCGTTGACGTTCGAAGTATTGGGCTCGCTCGCCCCCCCTCCCCTTCTCCTGCTAGCGCTAGCTGCTAGAAACCTATATGTTGTATTCACCAAGGTTAGCGCTGACACTAGCTAATTATATCTTTGTGTTGGTGTAGCACCTGGAATTAACCCTATTGAAAGTATTTGACTTGGTTTACATACAACACATAATTTATCTGCATTCTGTAATTTAGTAATGCATTGAAGCATGTATTTCCATTATAAATTATGCAGTTCTTCCTCCTACCAGTAGGGGGCTACCTGTGTAGTGATTTGTGGTTACAAGATACTGTAATTCATGTGAGGAGAAGACACGTTTTGTGTGTCCGCGGTAGTGAACTCTTGAACTCGCTGTGTGATACATCCTACCGTGAAGGAATAAAACTGAACTTTTATACACTACTACCAGCGTCTCGGTATGAGTGGTGTAACATTGGTAGTGATGCGAACTTGAACGTCCATTTAGAAAAAAAAAAAACTGGATTTCCCCACCTATCCGGCAAAAACAGAGCCGGCTGAATGTCGGATTGGACGCCCTTCTGCTGGCGGAGTTCTCGCCACTTTCTAACTTCCCTCTTCACGCTATTCTCTCCTCTCCCAACACCCCCGTCATGTGCACGGCGACTAACCCCCGTTATGTGCACGGCGACTAACCCCCGTCGCGTGCACGGCGACTAACACCCGTCGTGTGCACGGCGACTAACCCCCGTCATGTGCACGGCGACTAAACCCCGTCATGTGCACGGCGACTAACCCCCTACCCTGGAAATCCAGAGTTCTTGCGAGAGCACAATTTGAATTTGCTC
>NC_045733.1:31732406-31732541 GCF_008692095.1 Etheostoma spectabile | reverse complement strand
TCTGGCATCGAGTAATGCTGCTCATTAACTATGCAGTTGTAGCCGAGCTGCACCAATCACATCGGAGTATCTGATGTAGGCGGGGCCAGAGGCGAGCTAAACAGATGACAACAGTCTAATCTACCAGTTAGCTCC
>NC_045733.1:31732284-31732396 GCF_008692095.1 Etheostoma spectabile | reverse complement strand
AAGCGTATGGGGCTCTGGATACGTCGGCCTGTGTGTTGTTGTGATTGGTCGTAGCGTTAGGTTATAGATGATGTTATATGTGATGATGTCAGCATAATAATGTATGCAGATG
>NC_045733.1:31731628-31732274 GCF_008692095.1 Etheostoma spectabile | reverse complement strand
TGTCATATACACTCATGGAAAGAGCGCTGCAGAGGTTGCCAAGACATTAACAAAGGCAACTCTTACCTTACCCTAAACTTGGGAAACCATCTTTTCCACCAAAAGGCCCCCACTGAAGGAATGCCCCAACTTCAAGTACTTGGGTGTTAGCTACCCTCGACCTAACTCTTGTGAAAAAAACATGTGAAATAAACTGGGAAACACACTGAAATTTAACCTAGCTAACTTCAGATTCATAAGGAACTGTCTTACTGTTGAGGCTTCCAGTATCTGAATGCTATGATTATACCACATTTTTATATCGTATTACAAGCTGATCTCAGTCAAACAAAACAGTTCTGAAACCACTTGAATCCTTATACAAAAGCGCCCTCAAAATCCATGATGAAAAGCCCCGGCGATACCATCACGGTCATATACTCAATAAATAGGAAATTTTAAATTTTGAGAATCTGATAAAACATCAAATGTTTGCTTAATTTTAAAAAAGTATTCACAATGCTGCAGCTCCGTCCTTGGAAAATGTTTCACTCTGCTCTGAGACGTCAACATGAAATCCTCATGTCTTCTCACATATTGCTATATATTATATAAGCATTGGCTACTGTCAAAACAAGAGGGTACACATCTATGAATTGTGTGTGTG
>NC_045733.1:31728599-31731618 GCF_008692095.1 Etheostoma spectabile | reverse complement strand
TGTGTGTGTGTGTGTGTGTGTGTGTTGGGGGGCAGCCTACCCTGTCCTGTTGAAACTGCTTCCATGTTTCTATTTATCTGTTGTATAAATTGTCTCGTTGCCTTTTTCTGTTATTTTTATGTAATAATTTTCTTTCTCTATACTAATTGTCCTATGTGTTTGTCCAACAACCTGCCCAGGGACTACAGGTGGAAAAACAAGATTAATGTTTTATTGTGAATAAATAAATGACATTACTAGTATTTATATTAGCAGTTTTAAGCGTTAGAAGTAGTGGGTACATTAGAAGTTCATCAAACTTTTCCATAGAACATTTCTAAGAACAAACACGTTTCATTCATAATAAATCTGCTTGTACTTCGTTATTCAGGTTATACGATAAAAATAATTTAATGAGGAAACAAAGAAGTGAAACTGCATCAGCATCTCATCTGAAGAAGCAGAAGTGTCAGAGTTCACACTTAGTTTTGACCCCGAAGGCAGACTCGAGCCCCGTGGATAGGAGCATATAGTTGTATTTTATCCAAGTACTTGCAAGTGAAGTAAGGTTGCAAGATATTGACAAAATGTCAGGTTGCAATATCGATTATGAATATTACGGTATTGATATTAATTAATAGTTTTTGACATTGAGAAAACACTTTGTAACAATATTCATAGATAACAATACAGTGGGGCTCAAAAGTTTGGGCCTCCAGGTAAAAATGTGTATTAATGTGCACAAAGAAGCAAAGAAAAGATGGAAGAATCTCCAAAAGGCGTCAAATGACAGATATTAGACATTTGTATAATATGTCACAAAAAGTTAGATTTTACTTCCATCATTTACACTTTCAAAATAACAGAAAACAAAAAAATGGCGTCTGCAAAAGTTTGGGCACCCTGCAGAGTTAATACCTTGTGCCCCCCCCCCCCACTGTACACTCTGTTGGATTTTAAAACGTTATATGTGCTTAAACATTGTGTGTGATTTGCATTACACATTCAAGCTAAAAGGCAAAAGCATTATTTCAACATGAATGAAGACATGTTGGTCATGCATTAAGTTTGTAGTTCATGCATTAAGTTTGTAGTTCATGCATTAAGTTTGTTGTTCATGCATTAAGTTGTTTTGCAATACTTCTGTTCTATAACATAAGAGGTTCTGGTACATTCTCCTAAATGTGTCAGAAGTAGAACTGATTGTTAGGGACCATCCTGAATCTGGTTCCAGTCCCACTTTTACAGCCACTCATCTTTTGCTCTGCAAGTCCTGAACTGAGGGTCATAAACTTTCAGTCACATTCAACGTCTAAGCTAACGAATAAGCACACGAACACATCACTGTGCTGGAGTACTTCCCCCCCCCCCTTATTGGCTAAGACCAGGGTGGCAACAGCCGAGGAGCCAGACAAAGAAGGGAAGCTGTGACAAGCTCGATCCAGGTACTACTTTGTCTCAGGATCTACCTATGTAATAAAGGGGGGGAAGTGTCATTCGCACATGTCTAACAATAAAAAAAAAAGAATATACAAAAAATCAAAATACCAAAGACAAGAAATTAAATCATGATCTAAATAATAATCAGAAAAAAATAAAAACATCCTAAAAACTAATCCACTTTCTCCAGCAATGCTGCAAGACACTTAGGACCCTGGTTGGGCTTGACCGACGGCCTTGCGTCAGGGGGTGGTCTTGCGTCGCACTAAGTCAGTGTTTTCTGGAATTGGACATACAGTCGTGTGCCATAAGTTGTACAACTATGCTTAATTTGACTAAAAACCGGAAATAAAAACATCTCTTTTGTAAATAGATCTTAATGCCTTATTAAAAAAAGGGGGGGGGGATGTCAAAAAATTGGGCTTGATTCTGAAAGTTGTGGTTTAAAGAAAAAGAAAGGTCTAGCTTCCTTCCTTCTCCCTTTTGAATACTAAAACAGGGAAGTTGTGCATGTTTACTACCAAGTATGCAGGACGTTGGTAGAAAGGCTGCTGAGAAAAGACGAGGAAGTGAAATTAAGAGAAAACTAGTGAGCCAGATCATTTTAACAGTTATATTATTGGTGTTATTTATTTTAAATGAATTAAGCCTTTACATGCAGTTTTGATCCTTTCCCCCCCATTAAATTTCAAAATAAAGCTATATTTGAAATCTTTTTCAGGCTTTTAAAGCCATATTTTACTTGTTTTCAGGCTACTGTAAAAACAAGGAATCCTCCTGTTAAACCGGCTTCATTCCAAGTCTGGTGAGACATCACACATCCAGTGTGTCACTCAGGTAATATCGGACTATTCTGAAGTAGGATTATAAAAATAAGGGCTTAAAAGTAAAGCTATAGACATATTTTCAGGCTGTTGATGCCATATTTTACTTTTTTCAGTCTACTCTACGACATAATCCTCCCGGTGAGCCAGCTTCTTTTCAACTCTGGGTGAGAAAAGACATATCCAGTGTGTCACTCAGGTAATATTGGACCATTGCACCAGTATATCTGTCTGATCTGTTAACCTCTTATGTGCCTTCTTGGTTGCTGCGCTCCCACGGGTCTGGACTGCGGACTGTACCAAAGGTTAGAAAGAAAACGGTTGGGGGGCGAGCCTTCTCGTTTCCAACGTTATGGAACAGTCTTCCAGTGGATATCAGACTGGCATGTTCAATTGGGGTCTTTAAATCGAAGCTTAAGACTTACTTATTCACTTTTTTAGAGATTTTTACGGATAGATTTGTCCTATGAATATAATATATACAGTAGATAACTAGTATTGTGAACAAGATTCACAGCTGGATATGTACTGAATATAATATACAGGTGGATATTATTATTAAGATATAAATAGAATTTTTACAGATATGTACAATGAGCATAATATAGGGGAGAGCCGGGACGATTTTCATTTAAAGGTTTGACTACATGCTTATTCAGTAGCCCATTTAGTGTTCTCCATAATCCCAGACTATCATATTGCATGCTTGTTTACATGAGAAGCAAAACAGGCTGTAAGGACAAATGTCCGTGTCGGGACGGATGAAACAGCTGTTT
>NC_045733.1:31728222-31728589 GCF_008692095.1 Etheostoma spectabile | reverse complement strand
CGACCTGGCTGGAACTCCATGGATTTTAAGTAATTGGATGACGGCAATGAGTTAATAACAGACATTCACAAAGACGCATAGTCCTGCAACAATCTGTCTATAATAACACCTCTTGGAAGTGCCATCCATGATAAACAGTAAAATATTAAATTTGTTGGAAGTTTATATGGCTTAAACTGTATGTTTCATTCGTCCCCGCATGCTGTTTCATCCGTCCCGTCCAGGAGGGACAGATGAGACATTACGCACCGTCCCACTCTTGCTGAATTAACTCCTGAACGGGTTTGTCCAAAGCTGAAAATGCAGCTGCATCAGACAGATGACACGTGAAGGTTGCTACTGACAAAATATCAGCTTTCAGTGCGAT
>NC_045733.1:31727731-31728212 GCF_008692095.1 Etheostoma spectabile | reverse complement strand
TGTAAATTACTTTTAATCAAAAAGTGTTTCAACTGTCCCGGCTCTCCCCTACAGATGGTTGTTACTATAACAGAGTTTACAGGTGAATATGTATCATGTATCATCCGCTTTCTTTTCCAACGTTTTACATAGATATGGAAATTATAATGCTGCAACACGATGTGAAAAAGAGCCACAAAACTACCACGAAGAAAAGAAAATGACCAAAAACAGACATAACATGAGTACAAAGAGACAGAATGAATGGGGGTATTACTTCTGTTTTTTAATCCCTCGCAAATTTAAGTCTTTCACTACAAAAGAGGATTAGAGCCGCTGGTGAAAAATCATTTGAGTTCTGACTTTATTCGCAGAATTCTGAGTTTAAAGTCAAATAAATGTTTGACCAGTGGCCCTAAAATCCTCTTCTGTACGAGGGACATCACCGACATTATTACGTTTATATTATTTGATTTATATGCCGATTAACTGAGTCAAATAA
>NC_045733.1:31727568-31727721 GCF_008692095.1 Etheostoma spectabile | reverse complement strand
AATGCTATAATCAATCCTGCACTTAGTGATATCAGATATTCGTCAAAACCATGGAATCACTGGAACACGCAGCTGTACCTGTTTTAATTATTGGACATTGCAATTTGTAGATTTGTATGTAGGCTATGTGTGTGTTTCTTTTGTGATATTTTT
>NC_045733.1:31727205-31727558 GCF_008692095.1 Etheostoma spectabile | reverse complement strand
TTGTCTATATGTATTTATGTTTGTGTTTTGTCTGAACCCCTTTTGTAATGTGTTGAGTGTACTTTTATTTTTGTGTATCTGGACCTTGAGTCTGTAAATAAAGAAATATTTAAACACAGGAGAGAGGCTGGTCTGTAGGCATGAGGGCGCGGGCAGGTTTCAACACGTGAGGGATTTAAAATGTTTTATTTCACGTTGGCTCCATCTGGTGGTAGTTTGATGTAATATAATGCATTCATTCAACCTTTATTAATCTACTTTTGCTAGTTTGACAGCAGAAAAAAGGGTTGGTGCGCCAGGTACATGGGTTTAAAGAGTTGTACTTAGTGTCTTCATTAATCAGAGGTGTGTTC
>NC_045733.1:31725489-31727195 GCF_008692095.1 Etheostoma spectabile | reverse complement strand
GTAACATGCAATCAACCAATCAGAGGTCCTCTCCCATTCCCTTCCGGTGGCAGTAGCTCAGTCCGTAGGGAGTTGGGTTGGGAACCGAAGGGTTCAAGTCCCCATATGGACCAAAAAGTACGGAGTTTGGATTGGTGACTGGAGAGATGCTGCTTCACCTCCAAGGCACTGCCAGGTGCTCTTGAGCAAGACACCGTACCCCCCCCAGCCAGGCCCGGCCCTAAACAGTTTGGTGCCCTAGGCAAGATTTTAGGTGGCGCCCCCTTGCATCACTGTACAGAGTCTGATGCTTGCGAGTGTACATATAACTCACAAGAAACTAAAAAGCTTACTTGAAATGGACCTCTGTGACCAACTCTGTTCGTACCTTACAGTTAGTAGATTGGGCCGGTCATCCGGGTACTGAGCAACAGGAGGGGCACTTGAGTCTGCTTTCTCATTGCTGGGTGGTGCTGCTGAGGTGAGATGATTTGCAGGGTTTGAGTGAGAAACCTCAGCAGTGCATGCGAAGACAAAGAGGATATGTGACCCCAGTCTAATATAAACACATTTATTCACAGAATAAAATTAAAAAATTAAATTAAATAATATACAAAAAGAGATCATGCATGGTGTACACTATGTTTATAATTACAATATAAATTTTGGATAGAAAAATTATTACTGTAATTTTATTGTTTATTACGTGAAATGCTATTAGAATAATGCAATGGATTGTTAAACGCAGAATAATATACATGGCATGTGGGAATGCTAACTTTGCTGTAACATTAATGATGTACACTTAACACTACATAGTTTAACATGATGAACACAACTTAAGATAATATGAGCTATAACACAGCTAATAGCTTAGGCTTATAAGTATGAAAAATTAATAGTATTTGAACGCTATTACCCCTCAATGCAATCAACATTATAATATCTGCTTAATAAATCTATATATACACATTTGCCTGAGGATGCAAGAGGGGGGGCATTTAAATCACTATTTTCCAACAACTGGGCCCTGCCATAACATTAACTGATTGTTTAAAACTAACAGATAGCGCTCGCTATTTATTGATCCAACTATGTCATGCTAACGGCTAATGCTATTATCGATCATTGTTCTGCACAGCAAAATAATATCCGTATCATCATCACCTTTACTGTAACATTACCTCGTCTTTGTCACGATTTTACTCCTCTTCTTTTCTTTTTTTCCTCCCCTGGGCACCAGACAGTTTCGGACGCTTGACATTATGAGTTTAGATGAGGTAAAAGAAGTCGGGCTTATTTTTTTAAATTAAGGGACGTTCAGGTACAGCACAGGCCGGGCGCCCCCTGTGGTTTGCGCCCTTAGCATTTGCCTATACTGCCTAAGCCACAGGCCGGCCCTGCCCCCAGCCATTGGTGCATGTATAGGTCCTGAGCATGTGTGTGTGTATTTCAGGCCTGTGTGTGATTACTAACACAGTGTGTACGCAGAATGTAAATTGTAATTTCCCCGCTGATTAATAATTAAATTTAAAAATTAAAAGCCTGGGGCGTTTATACCTGTGACGCATTGCTATTATGATGGGAGGATTTGCACCGTCAAATTTTTATATGTATCTTTTGTGTGTGTGTGTGTGTGTGTATCAAGCATAGTGTGTGCACGGTGCACGAGCCTAGGCACATTTTACTAATGTGCTGTTAAAATAACAATGAAATGCTGCGTTACT
>NC_045733.1:31724569-31725256 GCF_008692095.1 Etheostoma spectabile | reverse complement strand
ACGACGTGGGTGCTGGACGGTCTTAAAATAGCAAAGACACTGATGCAAGATGGGGCCGAAGTGATCATTGAAATCATTGAGAAGCGACTCTCGTTTACAATGGCATCAAGTCAACTTTAGTCAACTGATATTATATTAAAATTCTTTTGAATATCCATATCTTGTCTCAGCGTGTCTCTAAATCCACTTAGTCACTAAATCCACTTAGTCTCTTAGTCTCTAAATCCACTACATTAAAAAAAAGGGACAGTTTTACATAAAGAGTTACAAACACAGCGACTGTGTTGCATGTATTGTCCAAGCTTTGTTTGCACTGTCCGTATCTGTCTAGCCCACTGAGGCTTGTATAAATTCTTTTGTCCGTAATGTAAACTGTATTGTGGTTTTTATCAAAAGTTATGTTCCACATCGATGTTGTAGTAATGTTGGGTCTGCTCTACTTGCTGTATCATGTGTTATTTTCTGCAGAACAGAAACCCTGAAAACCATTTTTAAAACGGATGCGGCCCGTTTTGTTACAGTGTCACTGTAGTTACTTGGTGCGAACTTGCCGGTCTCAAATCGACTGAATGAACTTCAAAACACACCTGAAATTTGTGGATCGGCAGAGCGTCAAAGAACTCGTGAGCGACGAAGATGCTGAATCCTGAGAGAAGACAAAAGAGGAACTGACTAAGATAATAAACC
>NC_045733.1:31724423-31724559 GCF_008692095.1 Etheostoma spectabile | reverse complement strand
TCTCTTATATGAAGACACAGAATCAGAGACATCCTGTAGGAAGCAGGTCCCATCGGCTGTACCTGTGGGGACGTCCTCCAGGCGGCGGCACCAGGACACCGGCAGCCCGGTGGCAGTTTCTCATCCTCCTGGCTGC
>NC_045733.1:31724091-31724413 GCF_008692095.1 Etheostoma spectabile | reverse complement strand
CTCCCGGTCAGATTCTGGACCTGGAGACGACTCAGAGCCGGACTCACCTGCACCAGGTGGAGGGACACGGAGGACACGGACCGCAACTGACTGAACACCTAGGGAGAGAAAAACGACACAGAGTAAAATCACTACTTCATCGTACAGCTCAACACATATTAAAGTCCCCCTACACGCAAATATAATAATAATAATAATAATAATAATAATAATAGTAATAATACATTTTATTTAAAGGCGCCTTTCTTGGCGCTCAAGGACGCCGCACAGGGAATTCATGAATTAAAAACAGCAAAACAAATACTATACAGCAGCAAAACAA
>NC_045733.1:31723770-31724081 GCF_008692095.1 Etheostoma spectabile | reverse complement strand
TATACAACAGCAAAACAAAACAAATACTTTAAATATACGCTTTTCTTATGTGTACTGTTTGTCCCTTTAATGCCTGTCCTTAACTATACTGAATTGGGACTTTTTTGGGGGGGTTTTACGTGGAGATTTCTCTCTGAAACCTCCTATACATGTGCAGAAAATACACTAATTAACCCGTTTAATGGCTACAAAAACTGATGTGTAAGAATGTAACATCGTGATTTTACGGGAGAGTGTGTGTGTGAGTGGGGGGGGAAATAGTTTATAAAATAGTTTCTGAAAACACATGAAGAGAAATAAGCCGTGCAGTT
>NC_045733.1:31723614-31723760 GCF_008692095.1 Etheostoma spectabile | reverse complement strand
TGTGTCTTCATTTCAGATCAACAACGGTCAGTTTCGGGGTCCATACACCTTTTCCAAGGTCAAATTCAAGCGCTTTTCAAGCACTTTCAGGGTCCATTTTAAAGCTTTTTCAAGCACCTTACACCACCGTAAATTACATACCAATA
>NC_045733.1:31723358-31723604 GCF_008692095.1 Etheostoma spectabile | reverse complement strand
ATTATTATTAAGTGGTGTTATCACATTAAAAGACTTAATGCTATGAACAGCCAAAATTGTGTTTTGTAAAAGCAGAAGGACAGATATCAGATATGATAAGTTTTATTTTCACTATATATCACTATCTAAGTAGACTTTGCTTGCTATCTAACCTTTGAACAGATATATTTTACAGGCCTTGGTTTTGGGACACATACATATATATATATATATATATATATATATATATATATATATATATATATA
>NC_045733.1:31723127-31723261 GCF_008692095.1 Etheostoma spectabile | reverse complement strand
AAAGGTCTTTCATTGCCAAGACATAACCATGTATCTAATAGAGCAGTGTAAATATTATTTGAGGCCATCCTCAACCTAACAGTGGGCTACTAGCTACATAGCTAGTAATGTTCACTCAGAGTTTTGTTGTTAAA
>NC_045733.1:31722879-31723104 GCF_008692095.1 Etheostoma spectabile | reverse complement strand
TAAATCACCGGTTTCAGGTACGCACGGTACCGTCTGGATGGTTTCAATATTTCATAAAAAGTGTTTCTGCCATATTTTATAATCATCAGAAATCATTACATTCACACTGTATATTTAAACATAAACAAACTGGTGTCCCATAGCAACAATAGAACCAATAACCATTGGGATTGAAAACATAAGAATACATGTTGTTGTTGTCATAGCAACACATTGAATACTAAG
>NC_045733.1:31722422-31722869 GCF_008692095.1 Etheostoma spectabile | reverse complement strand
TTTAGTTCTGACACATTCACTCAAACAGCAGTTTGCAACAGAGAGTCATTTGTGACAATCAGAAGGTGCACATTGCAGCGAGAGAAAAAAACGATGGAAAACATGGACTTCAACTCCAGAGAGATTCAACCGCGAATTAGTTTCTACCTCAGTTACCTTGAAGAACAGGTACGGTGTGAGATGAAGGACAGCGAGGCGACGCTCACCCAAGGTGAATCTGAGGGAAGAATCCACCTGATCGTCCGAGAGGACCTGCTGGCCGATCTCATCGATCAGCTCCAACTTCAGAGAGAGGGCAGCAGTTGGAGCCGTGAGAAAGAGATGATGCAGAAGGAGATAGGTGAGTTGAAAGCTCAGCTGGCTCAAAGCGTCCCCTCCCCACCCAGGGACACAGAGCCTCTCAAAACCCAGCTGGTCAAAACCAACAACAGGCTGCGAAAAGCCCAA
>NC_045733.1:31721967-31722412 GCF_008692095.1 Etheostoma spectabile | reverse complement strand
ACCGGCAGACCTTCATTTCTGAAGACCTGAAGGTCGAACTGGAGCAGATCAAGGGAGAGAAGGAGGCCCTGAAAAAGGAAGTGGAAACTCAGAAGATCGAGTTTCGTAAAGAGAGACAGACGCTGAAGGTAAGTAAGACGAACGTGGAGTTGGAGTTGGAGAGCTTTCTGGAGATGGAGAGGGCTCAAGGTCAGGAGCTGAGGGTCCAATTGAGCGAGATGAAGGAAGCTCTGGACCTGCAGACCTTCATTACTGAAGATCTGAAAGTTGAAATAAAGCAGGTGAAGGGAGAGAAGCAGACCCTTAACAACATTGTGGCAACTCAGAAGTTGCAGCTTCAAGAAGAGAGACAGATGCTCGTGGTAGGTAAGACCACCAACGTGACGCTGGAGAGCGATCTGGAGAAGGAGAGTGCTCGAGCTCAGGAGCTGAAGGATAAACTGAG
>NC_045733.1:31720238-31720569 GCF_008692095.1 Etheostoma spectabile | reverse complement strand
AGGTCCACCGGTGAGTGGAAACGCCCTGATGCCCGTCAACCACTGTCCCAGCTATGGGCAAATAGACCCAGCTATGGGTAAATAGCCCCAGCTATGGGCAAATAGTGAAAACCCCGACAGCGGTGCAGGTGGAAGATGTCGGTGTGAGAGCCACCACGTCTGGGAAGGAGGAAGAAGGCAACCCCACAGCCACGTGGGTTAACTCAGGAGGGTACAGCAGCTGGGGGGGGCAAACCCTGGGACAATGTGAGAAAACTAAAACTATTCCTCATGACTATATAATAACTACTGCAACTAGCTATAAAAATGATGTCCTGTGTGTTGGTGTGCC
>NC_045733.1:31719990-31720178 GCF_008692095.1 Etheostoma spectabile | reverse complement strand
GAGGCGATGATGAGATGACTGTGATCACCTGGCCGGTCCTCCCAGACTATTTAACCCCGCCCGCCCCGAGACCGGGCGGCCGCATCCCCCTCGACGGCGCACCAACATGTTTTCTACTGACAACACGCAGCTCACATTCTCCATCACATCCATCCACCTTCATTCATCCCTGATACTGACAATCACAC
>NC_045733.1:31718505-31719783 GCF_008692095.1 Etheostoma spectabile | reverse complement strand
TTAAATGTTAAGTTGCTCTACAGTCATGTGTGATATAGTTTGATGTTTAAATCAGGGGCCAAACGCTCATTTTAATCCTAAACCCCCAACATATAAATTGGCTTAAATTATTTTATGTTAATTATAATATATTAAATATAGGTTTTTTGTCTGGAGGTACTTGTTGGTCCAAAGAAAATAATTATTTAAACATCACGGGAGAATGTCTTTCAGGACATTTTGCAGAGTCTCACGTAGCTTTAGACTTTAAGACCAATCTGATTTATTTAGGGTCCCAGAGCCTTTCAAACACAGCTGCAACTCAACGTTTTATTTAAAACGGGACTTATTTGGGGTTTTAAAAACAATTCTGAATTTTTTTTTGCTCCATGATCTAATAACAAATATTGTCTTTATCTCAATTTCAATTGAGATAACATATATGTTTAGGGAATGCATCAGTCTCTAGAACACACAATTAAACATGGACGTGGGGTTGAAATGGGTCAATTTGACCCAAATACCAACCAAGGGTTAAATATACATTTAAATTTGAGTTTTATCCCTTGTGTTGTCCTTCCAGATAAAGAAATGTTAGCACGTTTCTAGAAAAAAATGTGCATTTTTTTTTTTCCAGCTTCCGGCACTTTTTGTTCAATTTCTTTTAGTTTTGTCACTTTTTTTCAACGTTTTTGTTGCTTTTTTTGTGGTTTTGTTTGACTGATTATCACTTGAATTTTTTTTGAATTTTTTAAACCTAATTTTTTAGTATTTAAGAAGCAAAAATATGCTATGAAATTGAATAAAAACACCCAAAATCCAACGAAAGTAGTGAACCAATCCTTCATTTTACTTGAGAAGAGCGTTTTATTTATTCACCATCCATGTCCAATGAAATTTGGTTGAAAGAAAGACAAATTTCTGATATAGACTCTTTTTAAAAATGTCAAATTTGACCCAAAGACAACAGAAGGGTTATGTCATTTGTCTAATTACTTTATGCACGTCTAATTAGATCACGTGTATATATACACATTTTTATTTTGTTTACCTTTTGGCCATTTTTGTGTGTTTCTCTCTGCACTCGAGCCTAAACTCCAAGATGTTGCACATGAGTCCGTCAGCTGTCAGTCTCTGTTTTCTGAGTTGTACACAGTAACTTTTAAATAAAAATCAACACATTTAAAAAAAGTAGTTTTCTGTTCCTCCGGTCCGTGGGGGGGGGGGGGGGGGGGTGGGTGGGCAGTCGTCCTCATGTCTCTGAATCGCTCTGGGGTTTCCCGCATTTCTCCAGGGGCC
>NC_045733.1:31714862-31718066 GCF_008692095.1 Etheostoma spectabile | reverse complement strand
CAAGCAACAAAAACCGCACCACTTTGTAACCCCCCCCCCCCCTGTAAATTATGCCTATGTGAAAGCAAAATATCCCAAAACCGCAAAATTGAAATCTAAAAAGATGAAAACGTCTAATGGTGATTGTGACTGAGTTTTATCACAATTTTATCAAGTCCTTTTAGATCATGTGTATATATACTATATGATATATATTATAATATATATATCTATATATATATCATATAATATATATTATATTAGTTGTTACCCTTATGGCCATTTTTGTGTTCTTTCTGCACTCTGACACTGAACTTTGTTGTTTTTTGTCATTATCTCGTCCGTCTTTCAGTCTGTTCTTCGAGTTGCAACTTTTAATAAAAATTAAAACACAAAATATAAAACAAATAAAAACACATAAAAAAAAAAGCACAAAAACGGATTGGACTCGTTCTAGAGAGAATCGCGATGCCATCTAAGAATCAATTATGTTTTTTCCCGCCCCAGTTTTAACACCCCCCCCCACCATCCTCCATCTATCCTCCCCTTCTTCCGTTCGGCCTCGGGGCAGCAGCTCCAGCAGGGCCTTTCCCCGAGCCCACTCAACCAGCTCTGACTGGGGTATCCCGAGGCTTCCAAGGCAGGTTGGAGTATAATCCCTCCACCTAGTCCTGGTTCTTCCCCGAGGCCTCCTCCCAGCTGGACGTCCCTCCACCTAGTCCTGGGTCTTCCCGCCGTAGGCCTCCTCCCATCGGACGGCCCTGGCTCACCTATTCTGGGTCTTCCCCGAGGCCCCTCCCCCATTTTGACGTCCCTCCAACCTAGTCCCTTGGTCTTCCCCGAGCCCTCGTCCCAGCTGGAAACCGTGCCTCCACCTTAGTCCCTGCGTCTTCCCCGAGGCCTCCTCCAGCTGTAGCGTCCCTCCCCTAGCCACCTGGGTCTGTCCCCGATGGCCTCGCTCCCAGCTGTACAGTCGCGTTACCTTCTCAAACCTACTCTCACGCTGGCACTCCCGGTCATTCGCCCGAGGCCTCCTTCCCAGCTGGCTCCCCACCTAGTCCTGTCTTCCCGAGGCCTCTCCCAGTGGACGTCCCTCCCCCCTTGTCCTGGGGTCTTCCCCAGTCCTCCTCCCAGCTGGACTTCCTTCACCCTATCTTGGGTCTTCCCCTGAGCTCCGATCCTCCCACTGACGTCCCTTCACCTAGTCTTGGGTCTTGCCCCCGATGCCTCCTCCCAGCTGGACGTCCCTTCACCTAGTCCTGGGTCTTCCCCGAGGCCTCCTCCCAGCTGGAACTGCCTCCACCTAGTCTTGGTCTTCCCCGAGGCCTCCTCCCAGCTGGAGCGTCCCTCCACCTAGTCCGGGTCTTCCCGAGTCCTCCTCCCAGCTGACGTGCCTGGACCACCTCCCTAGGGACCCCCCCCCCCCGAGGCAGCCTTCAGAGTGCCCAACCACCTTCAACTGCTCCTTCGTCTTGTCCGAGCTGCCTAGCTGAGCTTCTCACCCTGTCTCTAAGGGAGACGCCCCCCCCACCCCAAGGAAACCCATTTCGGGCCCTTGTACGCCCCCCCCCCCCCCCCTTTAAATTATCCTATGATGGAAGCAAAATATCCCAAATTAGAAAATGTCCTTTCATGCAGCGCCCCCTTTTAGGTCTCTGTTCCACGTGTTGAGACTCATTAAACAAATTACATTTAAATTAAACAGAAACCAGGTTTCTTTTAGTCTTTTTATTGGTTAGGTCTCCTATAATTATTTCAAATAATATTAAATGGTCTTTTTTTGAAATACGTCTTCAAAGAGGAAAGCGTATAATAAACTAAAAGCAAAATCTCAATCACACAATCATTTAAAATGTCAAAAAAATCAAATAAAGTCCTCCTAAAAACGCTGAAATAACAACAACAAACAAACAAATATATAATAATTGAAATGACAACGGCACCCAACTCACCACAGTGAGGGCTGTGGGGGGGTGGGGGGGTGGGGGTCCGGTCCCGATCAGGGTTTCTGGTTGTTTTTAAAAGCCGAAGGTGTTCTCCCCGCTGTAAGCCACGTATAAAAAGCCGTCCTCGTCCTTCTCTTTCTCGTACAGCTGCCCCATCGTGATGCTGCAACAGGAAGGAGACAAGAAAAGCTCTAAATCAGGGGTGTCAAACATACGGCCCGTGGACCAGACCCGGCCCGCCAAAGGGTCCAATCGGGCCCACAGGATGAGAACTGCAGAGAAGTCATTAAATCCAAATTCACCACTAAGAAAACCCGAGGTTTTACTCTGAATATTTACCCTCTCTCCTTATTTTTTTTCTCCATAAAACGGCCTGAAATCCAGACGGACGACCAATCAGAATTGCCTCTAAATCAGGGGTGTCAAACATACGGCCCGTGGACCAGACCCGGCCCTACAAAGGGTCCAATCGGGCCCACAGGATGAGAACTGCAGAGAAGTCATTAAATCCCAATTCACCACTTTAATCCGAGGTTTTACTCTGAATATTTACCCTCTTTTCCCGGGTCCGTGATATTATTTTTTTAAATTATATGTAAAAAATTACCCATCAACTAAAGAAATCTTAGTCGACTAATTCCAAAATCACAGATTAGTCGACTAATCGACTAAGATTTCTTTAGTTGATGAGTCATTTTTATGCTAATTTATGCTTAATTCCTCATTTCCCAGAAACCTGTGAGCACATCTCAGGTGAGCACCAGATTTAAAGAGGTGCTTTTGCAGGATTAACTGTGTGGAAACTCAGATTTCCAGGTTAATTAACTACATCTATATCGTGCTTTTCTAGTCTTAACCACCTCTCACAGCTCTGTCGATTAAATCAACGAATCGATTAGTCGACAAAATCAGGTAAGTTGTGATCCAGGGACGCACCAAATCCAGGATTTGGGGTCGGATTCGGACAAATTTTGGGCTTTTTAACCCTCGTGCTGTCTTCACTTTCGGGTCAAATTGAATTGTGACTCATTTGGGGTTTTAAAAACAATTCTAAAATAGAAATTTTACTTCATGATCGATTAACAAATTTTGTCTTTAACCCTCGTGTTGTCTTCCTGTTTTCCATGAACTTGCCCTTCCAGGTCAAAATTGATTTTTTTTTGTTTTGTTTTTCCAATGTTTTTGTCCTTTTTCTGATTTATTTGTCACTTTTTCCAGCTTTTGGCACTTTTTTTTTTAAAAACATGAGTTGGTTTAATAACAGGTTTTACACTTATTC
>NC_045733.1:31709083-31714852 GCF_008692095.1 Etheostoma spectabile | reverse complement strand
TGCTCAACAAACCTCATTTATATCAAATTGTACATTCGTTTTTAGTTAAAAAGGCAGAAATTATGAATTATTTTGACTGATAGTTAAGATCAGAGGATGCTGAGTGGATCTCAGATGGGCAGATGTCAACGTTTAGTCCGGATACTGTTTTGAAATCATTAAAAAAGAATAACTCAAATGCTATAAGATTCAATAAAACACCCCGAAACGTCACCTGAACAACGTATGGTGTCATCCATGTTATTTTTGGGCATTTGGTTGAAAGAAATCCATATTCTGATATATCACCTCGTGTGTTTTCACATTTTCTTATCATTCTCCAGATGCGCGCACACACACACACCACACACACACACACACAACACACCACACACACACACACCACACACACCACACCACACACACACACACCACACACACCACACACACACACACACACACACACACACACACACACACACCACACACACACACACACCACCACACACACCACCCTTTCCTAACATGTACCTTTATTAAGAGCACCGACACATTTACACCCAACCGTATAATTAATACCCGAATAGAAGCCCCGAGGAAATGAAACCCTGGACAGACTCACTTCCTGCCGACGCCGTCTGACATTAAACAAGAGGAGCTTCTGATCAACGTCATAAACGGGATTTGACTGAAGTTTTATCACCTTTACCGACCATGAGGTCACCTGTTCACCGCCGTTAAGAGCCGATTACTTCCTCAGTCCTGCTGTTTAATATGAAATATGCTGTCAAATCAAAAGAAACCTGCAACTGTTTTGCTAATTTTTTTTAACTTTTTTAATCAAATGTGAAATACTTTGCTGGCTCAAGCTTCTCAAATGTGAATTATCACATATTCTTTGGATGATTTTAGGATATTAAATAAAATATAATTGGGTTTTAGGTTAAACTAAGCACTCTGAGAAGTTGTGAATGAAGTTTTCCACTATTTTCACGGCAAAAATGTGACATAAAATAACAGAATTATATTATTATTAACATATTTTATTCCACGTGGCCTTGTAGCAAACCTTCTGAGGCCCGGTAGCGGTACTGGACCCGGGATATTGGGAACAAAACCATAACCCCCCTACCCCCCCTTAACCCTAACCCTCTGCCCCCCCCCCCCCCCCCCCCCCATATCCGGGTCCTCACGGCAAATTGTACCATAAAATACAGAATTATTATTCTGAACACATTTTCTTCCTTGTTGACTCCTTTTGAGGCCCGGTAGCGCACTGGACCCGGGATAAAAGGACTAACCCCCCCCCCACGACCCCCCACTCCCCCCCGCCCCCCCTCCAGTATCCCGGGTCTGACCTGGACTGAGGCACGGTCCTTGTCCACGAACAGGAAGATGGCCTTCTCCGAGGGCACTGGATCGTTTCCGTGATCCCAGAACTGAGCCACTGTGATGTCGGAGGGGACCAGGTACTTCCTCTGTCTTGTCCACGATCTGGGACCCGGACACTTTCTCCACAATCACCTGAGAAAACACACACACACACACACGCACGCACACACGCACGCGCACACACACACACACACAAGTCAGGTCAGTGTATTTATAGAGCACATTTAAAACCAACCTTGGCTATGTTATAAAAAAAAGAAAGACAACAACAATATAGACACAATGAACATCATGCAAACACACTTATACAAACACACACACGCACACACTTACACGCACGCACAGTTACACTCATGCATACTCGTGCAGTCCAAGTTACACTTGCACACACACACAGTCACACTCACGCGCAGTCAGTCACACACACACACAGTCACACACATATAGTCAGACTTACACACACACACACACGCAGTCACACTCATGCATACTCACGCAGTCAAAGTTACACACACAGTCACATACACAGTCACACTGTCACACTGTCACACTTACACACACACACACACACACGACACACTCACGCACAATCAGTCACGCACACACACAGTCACACACATACAGTCAGACACACACGCAAAGTCACACTCACGCAGTCAAAGTCACACAGATACAGTCCACACTTACACACGCACACACACAGTCACACTCACGCACAGTCAGTCACGCACAACCACGCACACACTCACGCACTCACACACACACACACACACAGAGTCACACTCACGCAAAGTCACACACATTCAGTCACACTTACACACGCACAGTTACACACACACAGTCACACTTACACACGCACAGTTACACACACACAGTCACACTTACACACGCGCAGTTACACACACACACACACAGTCACACACATACAGTCACACTTACACACCCCCCCCCTCCCCCACTCACCGGGACTCGGTCAGGGTACTTGTTGCGTATTTTGGCGGACTCTATGCACCGATGTTCTGTTGGACACAAAGAGCCATCGTGTTAATTGTGTGAATGTTGACACGACTCCATAAAAACATAAATACATAAAAACACCTTTCTCAGGTGAAGCTTCTTCTTCTGTGCAGACTCAAGAGCACATTACTTCCTCCAGCCTGCGGTTTAATCTCAAATAATCTGGTTTTTTAACTCAAATAATCAAAAGGTATATTTAACCCTCTCGTGTCGCTTCACGACTGGATATGTCAACTTTATCAACACACTTTCAAAACACTTCCATTTGTTTTTAATGCTATAAAATTAAATAAGACACCCCAAATTATGAAGTAGAGATGTGAACTGGCAAAGAGCGTGTGTGTAATCAATCATGTTATTTGGGGAATTAAAAGAACATTGACATAGGACAACATACCAACTGAGGACAACATGAGGACACTGAGGTTAAAGTGCCCATATGAGGAGGAAAAAAAATCCCTTTTCTTTTTTTTTAAGGGTGTTATTATGTGTCTCTGGTGCTTTTACACGCATTAAAATTTGGAAATACCCCCCCCCCCCCGTGCTGTTTGGAGGGAGATCCGGTTTCTGAGGTGAGGGTGAGCTGGTCTGAATCAGCCGTTAACGTCATCGGCCAAAACAGCTGGTGCGTGCTAACCGCTTTAGCTAATACCACATCAGCTAGGTCAAACTGACCCGGGACTTATTTGGGGTTTTAAAAACAATTCTGAAATAAAATTTTACTTCATAATCTTTTAACAAATTGTTGTTTTTATCTCAATTTCCAACATCTGAGATAACATCTATGTTTAGGGAATGCATCAGTCTCTACTAGCACACTATTAAACATGGAAGTGGGGTTTGTTTTTAGTCATAAGGTTATAATTCATGTTAAAAATCCACTATGGAAACAACATAAGTGTCATATCCAGAATGATGTTCTGAATTGAGTCAGGAATACATGTTTATCACAGGAAATAAGGCAAGGACGTTGATAGAAGGTAGAAAAAATGTAACTTGGACAATGAAATTGGTGAATTTGGCCCAAATACTTAATTGGAGAACTCATTATTTTAAGTTGGTAGGATACAAAAAGTGACATATTTTGTATTTTACTCATGTTTCCTGTACTTCTGTTTATTGTTATGCACCAAAACACAGAGGCAATCTCCTTGTTTGTGAAAAACTATTTATCAATAAACCGGATTCGGATTATTTCCCTATTTGTTGCTTATTATCAAACAATTAATAAACCATAAAAGCTGGTTTATTAATAGTGAAAACACTCGTTAGTTGCAGTCTCAGGAGGAGTAAATTAAAATTATTAGGAGTAAACAGTGCGATATGAAACTGGATGTTGTCTTCCCGTGCACTCGATGTCCTTCTGGGTCAAAATTAACACGTTTTTCTTCGTTTTTACTGTTTTTTTAAAATATTTTTGACATGTTTTGACATTTTTGTCCCTTTTTTTATGCACTTTTCCAATGTTTTGTCACTTCATCAACATGTCCAATGCCATTTCTCCATAACACCAACTCATCACCACTAGTTTTACACTTATTTCTGGAATACATGATCAATACATTTCATTTATAGGCACTTATACCCAATTTTGAAATGATGAATTACTTTTTTTCCACTAATATTAGAGGAACCTGTGTTGATGGATAATCACGGACGTGTATCTCAAATTTTTAAGTCAGGTTTTAAATCCATTTAAATTTTTTTCTGATGATATCAAATTAAACACTCAAAATTCAACGACAGTAAAGCTTAAGTATTTGTAATTGTACTTAACGTTTTGGGTAATTTGGTTAAAAAGAAACCCACGTTTCTCTGGTTTTGAGAGCGGCTCAAATTTGACCCGAGTACAATACAAGGGTTAAGGAACACCCTTCTGTTTACAGAGAGCAGAGGGGTTTATGGGTAACGTAGTCTCAACACTGACACACAACAACAAACACTGGTAGAGGGATAACAACGGCCGTTTTGTCGTTATCTTTACACTTTTAACTTTTAAAACAGCTGCGCCTTTAAAAGACCCCATTATTTATGGACAGCAACATGTAAACTGTGCTAATTACTTATTAACAAACTCAGCATTGAAGCCTTTTATTTAATATTTAGTTATTTAATCGGATAAACACCAGTTGCTTGCTACATCAGCCAGCCTGTCAACAGGAAGTTGCTTCAGATGATCAATTCGGAGTAATTTAAATGCCAAATATGTTTTGGTGACATATTAACGAATGAAAAGAGTTGTTTGCTTCCTGTGTGTCTCATATGTTATTATTTCATATGATTCATATGATTAATTCAAGTTGAACAGGCCTACTTCCTTCTGACATGTGAGCTGTGTAAAGGCATCACCTTTGATATCTTGTCAGGCAATTTGTCTTAAATTATGTGCAAACAATTTGTTGATTTAGTGACAACAATTTGTGTTAATTAGGCTACATAATAACTCAGATAAACGCCTGCAGGCATGCACTTGCTCTGCCAAAACAACTTTTGGTTCCGTCCAGCTGACGCCTGTCAGGCCTCCACTTCACAACAAGTGGGTAAAAAAAAGGAAAACTACAATATCCAGCTCCATAAATTAGACGGGTCCGAGCGTTGTTGTGCAGCTGCTGAGTGCAACTCAGTGCAGAAAGGAGGCTTTTAGCAGCTTAATGTGTCACCTCCGTGTCAACAACCACCCTGAAACCAGGTCGACGTCGTCGGGGATGAAATAAGAAAATTAGGAAATTAAGAACAAAGACACGGTGATTTGTTCCTCTACGTGGAGACATGACACTTACAGTGCCCATAACGGGCTTTTTGATAGCTGACAATAGCATTAACAGCTATATTTAATATGTGGAAACAGCCATTATCCGTCAAAGCCTCCTCCATAAACAAAAAGCCTAAAGGAGAGGCCAGCCCGAGAGCCCGACCTGTTTTTTTAAAGGGATTTATTAACCCTTAAAGCCTCATTTTCTCGCCCCTGCGCCTAAATAAAGGATTAAGTGCACGTCACACAATTAAAATGCGTGGACATTTTGTATCCATCATAGATAATAACACCTCCATATCCTCCCTTACCCAAGGAGTGATCCTCTTTGAACATCCATTTCATGTTTCCGGGCTCCTTTTCACTCGACACACGGATGTTACAATAAACGAGACTTAAGGTTTGAATTTAAAAAAAAGGAGCTTTCGTTTAAGTCAATCTTTAAAATGTCAACGTATATATATATATATATATATATATAGAGAGAGAGAGAGAGAGAGACGGGCAGAGCACAAGCTCGTGACACTTCCGAGCACAACAACAAACAGCGGTCTCTTCTTCCTATGGTCGCTCTGCACGGACTGAGCCCCGGCGGTGACGTCACACCCGGACTGTTCCATGCCGCCGGG
>NC_045733.1:31708511-31709073 GCF_008692095.1 Etheostoma spectabile | reverse complement strand
GGGGGGGGGGGGGGCGACAGGACAGAAAATGAAACGCCGTGTATTGTCTCTTAATTAATCAAAATGAAAAACATCGATGTCTTGATTTTGCGGGCTTTTGAGGTTTTTATTGTTTCAAGTTACACATTCACATTGTATTCGTACATATTACACGGCGACCTTTTGCCATGGTTGCTCTATTAGTTGTGTTTTGGTCCCACCCACCCAGTGAAGAACATAAACATAACCTTATTAATAGCATGTAGCTAGAGCTCTTATACTGCCAATGAGCTCAAACCTGCAACTAACGATTAGTGTCATTATTTATGAACATGTTGTTTATTTTCCTGCTAATTTTGGGCCCTTCCTGTTATCCTTCCTGGTCCAGATCCCGAGATCACATCGCAAGCTCTTCATGGTCAGGCACCATCTTCTCTTAAAGAGCTCAGAGGACCTTCCTACCCCACCTGGCTCAGGAGAGTCCTGAACCATCCCTTAGTTACGCTGCTATAGTAAGGCGACCAGATTTCTTAGACAAAAGCCGGGGATATACCTCCAAAACACGTCATGTTTTTATTTTTGT
>NC_045733.1:31701133-31708501 GCF_008692095.1 Etheostoma spectabile | reverse complement strand
TTAAAACGGGGACACTGGACCTAGAGCTAGAGAATGTCCTAATATTTCAAGATAGAAAGTCTCAATATTTCAAGATAGAAAGTCTCAATATTTTTGGCCCCAGTTTTTTTCGTGACCCGAAGCGATCGTAAGTAGTCTCAACACTCGTACGTGTAAACTAAAGTTAGTACTTATATATTGTGTAATATGTTCATATTGAACAATGAAGCGACCTGAAAATATCCTGCATTGTATCCAGACGTGTCCTCTTTAGTGCAACCGTTCGCCTCCTCCAAGGAGACAGAATTTCCCTTGTCGTTTGCGCAGACCATCGACCAATATATAATATTATCTAAATACTATTAATATTAAGTTTAACACAGTCTATGGCGCAGACATCCAAAGTAGAGAATGACAAATGGCAGCGGCCCATCTTGATACATAGACATATAAAGATATGGATATATTTATAGTCTATGGTCAGCGCATAGACTTATGATATGTAAATATCTTTATAATCTTGGTCAGCAGCATAGATTTATACAGATATTTAGATATCTTTATAAGATATAGATATATCCATATCTTTTAAGTCTATGCTGCTGACATAGACATATAAAGCTATATCCTACTCTTATAAAGTATTATCTTTATAAGAGATATCCATTATTTATAAATTTGGCTATCATCAAGGATATATCCTACTTTCTTATGTCTATGCTGGGACCATAGAATATAAAGATATCTGTATCTTTTAAGATTATCCAATCTTTTAAATGTATGGATATTATTAAAGATATGGTATATCCTTATAGATATATCCAAATCTTTTAAATATGGAGTTATATCTTATAACGTATGGATATCTCTTTATAAGATATATCCAATCTTTTAAAGATAGGATAATTCTATAAGATATATCCATATTTTATAAGTCTATGCTGCTGACCATAGATCTATAAAGATATGTCCAGTACGATCAATCCGACGTCTCATCACATCATATTCAAGGCACACGCTCCTTCTCAACAGTCACACTTGGACGCCATTAATTGTTCATGTATTGAATGTATGTACAAATGTCTGTCCGACGTGCTGTAGCTAGGTTTGTGTTTCTGCAGAACAGGAACCGGCTGGAACCCGTTCTTGACACTGAGTACGGCCGTTTGCATGTAATGTAATGTTCTTTTGGCTTCCTGTACAATAAATTTGACATGACATATGAGAAATGAATGAAACTGCATGGCCCGCCAGCTCGCGGGTAAACTTCTGGGTCACGAAAAAAAAAAAAGTAAATTTGAGAAATGAGACATATTTTATTTTCCGTTTCCATCTATAAAAACATCAAAGGCAATCGGAACGAGATTTTTTTTCATTTTCAGGTTTTTATATCAAAACCCAAAAACGAAAAAAGGCCGTTGTTTTCCGTTGTTGTCCCTACTTACAATGGGAATTGGGAAACGGGCTGTTTTTCGTTTTTTTTAATTTTTTTTTTTTATTCAAAACCAAGATCCGTACCACGGACCGAGATCACAAGAAAAGGAAGATACGGAAATCCGGCCGAAAATAGCGACATCCGGGAATTTCCTGAACAATCCCGGAAATGAAACGGCGTCTGTACAGATCTACAGCCGGGGCGTAGAGACCAGTTCCAACAAATATAATAAAGTGTATATTGGAGAATGTTTGCCAAGCCGGCGTTTCCGTCTGACGTGGTCGTGTTGTGTTAGGGGACCTGAAGACTCCGGGCATTCAGTACGGAGACGAGGACCATGAGCGCCTGGAAGGAGGGCCGCCTCTGCGCGCATCGTAGTGGCCGAGCAACGCAAAGTCGAGGAGGCCGAGCCGTATTCTCTCAGGGCAGAGCTCGCTCGCGGCCTTCTTAGTACGTTGTTGTTGTGTTGGTGTGTCGAGAAATATAAAATATTACGAGAGTAGAATGGATTTTATTTTTCATTTTTGAAATGTAATTTTCCATAAGGCTTGCATTAAAAATAATTATAGTACTTATGTCTGTTTTATCTATTACCAGAACTAAATTCATCTTTGAGTGTCTAGTGTTATTATCATTAGGATTATTATTATATTGTCATTGTGTTGACATATTATCATTATTTTTTTATTATTATCCTGTGATCCACTATATTTGGAGTTGACAGTAGGTCAGTCTGTAGGGAGTGGTTAGGAACCGAAGGGTCGCGAGTTCAGTTCACCATACGGACCAAGTGCCCTTCGGGCACTGCCCTTAGCAAGGCACTGAACCCCCAACTGCTTGGGGCGCCTTTCATGGCAGCCCCCCCACTCTGACATTCTCCATCACATATAACATGTACTGAGCATGTGTAATAACACAGGTGTTAATTGAATTCCCCATGTTGGGATTAACAAAGCAAACGTTATCTTTATTATTATTATATAACACAAAACAAAAAAAAGACTTTCCATGTCAGTTAATATCCATGTGACATGTTGAGTCTCTCCTGCGTTTCCTTTGTAGCGTGGTTCAGAGGCCGGCCACCATTGAAGGCTGGATGGACCGGTGTGACGCCGCAGGGCTCTCGCCTTCTCCCTGACAAACATGTACGCAGGTGTGTTCAAGGTACGGTCGCTCTCAGCTGGGGATACATCTCCCCACCACTGTCGTCTTAATACGACGTCAATATGAGGTTAAAAGAAGTAGAAATACCAAAATATACTTAAAGTCCCCATGTGTCCTGTCCAAGAAGCGAGTCGACCAGCTGGGTGAAGAGAGTGATTTGTGCCAACAACATTGGTATATAATCTTTATTTATTAAAATATTAAATATTTGTAGCAGCAAGTCAATGAATACTGAGTATGAGATGTCTGGTTTGGAGGAGGTAGTTACGTATCCGGCCTATAGAGGGATATGACAATTAGAGCAAAAATATAGAATAACGGATGTGCCCTAGTGATGACCTTGGGGTACACTTTTTAATAGTCATAAAATGTGTCTGACAACCTCGATAAGAAAACACTAAGGGCGTAGCGGACATGGGTACGCGGAGGACTTGTCTCCCGACCTTTTCATGTCGGCGTCCTCCGTCCCCCACACTTACAACACGTATTTGAATGCAACATAGTAGGCCAGTGTGCACGTTACTCAGGTTTCTTATGTTGTTGATTGATAAACTCATGTAGATTAAGGCAATAAGAAAATAATATACAAAATTAGATCAGGGTACTAAAGGAATAGGTAGCGTGGAATGTGCATATTGGGCTATTACAGCCAAACATGTTTTGTGTTCCATCCATCATAAATAGGCTAATTGGAATCGCACTTGGTGGACCAATGGGAGGGATCTTTAATACATAAATCATCTTTGAACAATCTTGTCCCCCCGCTTAGAAAATCATGGCTACGCCCCGCACACCACTGAGTCTGTTGCGGAGGTTTTACTAAACCATAATAAGGAAGTTTGAAAAACCAATAGCACGAGTCTGTCAAACGGAGAAAGTGGTCAACCATGTCAAAAAGCCTATGTCAGATCAATGAACCTTGCACCAGTGGGATGTTATTATCTAAAAGAAGGAATATCGTCGGTGAGAATCAGATTGGGTGGAGATATGAAAATATATGAAAATTATTGACATAGTGGGGATATTTGGCAAAAAAAAACTGCTTTTCAAACACCTTGCTATGCTATATGATGGAAATGGGTGTGTATTTTGAGGTGAGGAGGATCCCCATCTAGCTAAGGGATAACTTGGCACATTTCCACATTGTTGAAATGTGTGTGGATATGGAGAGGTTGAATAGTCGATATAGAATAGGAAGGAAGCATGAGAGGCCATTTAATTAAACTAATTCCATAACCTGCTCGACGTCAGCTGGGTGGATTCTGCTGAAGAAAACGGAGTACAACAAACAGGGTTACATAGCGAGATTTTGGGATAGGGAAAATCAGAGAACTGTGACGGCAGGAGATTGTGGCGGTATTGTTGTTGACTGAACCATATTCAACACTTAATCTGCTTACAAGTACTTTGTATTGGGTATAAAACTGTTTCAGCGTTTTCTGTCACCAGTTGGTTAAAGAAGTGTATTATTGTGATTTAAGGATAAGGAAGCGAGTGTCTTCACTACTGGAGCTATCCAGTCGATGTTCAAGCCCGATGGAATCAATGGGAGACATCAACGTCACTCTGTGGCCTCTGCAGGTGAGCAACACACACAACACACCCAACACACACACACAACACACACACACACACACACATGAACACTGATCCATTAGCCCTCAGTGTGTCCTCGGGTCAAATTGAAACGTTGTCCTGTATCACTGTTCTTTTTAACCACCCAAAATAACATGATGATTCCTCACAACGCTCTATGGCAAGTACACATCTCTACTTTCATTAATTTTGGGTCTTATTCAATTTAAGCATTTGAAAACAAATTGAATGGTGTTGTTGAAATTGTATGGTAAAAGTTGAACATATTCCAGTCTGTGTTCCTGAACATCCATTCCTTTAATTTTAGTCTAAATATTCTTAGTTTCTGCTTTTCTAAACTCAAACATTAGTCAATTTCCTATAAATGAGGTTTGTTGACCATCAATTCCAAAAAAACTGTAAATTCAGTGATTCCCGAAGTGGGGTCGGGAACCCACAAGGGGGTTCGCGAGCAGAGAGGGGGGGGGATTTGGAGTCGCAAGTTGTTTCCATGTTAGCCATGCTTTTAACACAGATAAAACTGTTGTGATATTGTTTGGTTATTTTGTGTTGTCAAATGTTGTGTTGGGAACGCCTATAGTGCGTTTAAATACGTTATAATGGGGGGGGGGGGGGGTCGCAAGTCACTTGCACCCGTTACTTGGGGGGGTCGTGGGTGAAAGTTTGGGAACCCTGGTCTAAGCTTGATAGGACGAGGAGGTGGCAGGTTGACGGGTATTGAAGCAGAGGTGATTGGACGATCAGTGCAGCTGGAACCTGGCCCCCGCACAACAGCTTCACTCCTCAACAAGGACAGACGGGGGGGGGGGTGCAGAGACCAAGACCAGCAGAGACCAACAACAGTGTATTTGTCGTTGGTCTTCTTTCAGAACGGCGTGCTGCACTTCTGGTGATTCAAGTTCTGCACCTCAGATATTTTGGGGTCGGCTCATTGCCCCCCGAGTGCGGGCCGCAGTGCTCGAGGTGGCGGGCCCGAGTCAAGGACTGTCGGAGGAGAGGCTTTGACATTTGCCCCGTGTGCCTCTTTGACCTCAGCTTTCGGGGTGGGTTAGGTGTGGCCCCGCGCGAGGGAGGAGCGAGAGTCCCAGGGGTTCGGCATCACCCGGGACACCACCTGGGAAGCCGTGCCAGCCCGATAACCAAACCAGAGCTCACCCAGACCCCCGCAGTAGATCAGTACCCTTTATTCTCATGTTACAATATCACTTATACAACAATAAACGGATTTGATCAAATCTTCAGTTTACTGAAGCTGAAATCCGTTTTTTTTCTACGTGTTTTTTTATATCAGAAATGTGATTTCTTTCAACCAAATTGCCAAAAATGCCCGATAACCAAACCAGAGTCACCAGGACCCCAGCAGCTAGATCAGATCCCCTTTCTTCTCGTTACAATCATCACTTATACAACAATAACGGGATTTGATTCAATTCTTCATGTTTACTGGAGCTGAAATCCTTTTTAACCCTGTGTTTCCTCTTTCTAAGTGTGTTATATCAGACTAGGATTTCTTTCAACCAAATTGCCCAAAAAAACATGGATTATTCATATAACATCTTCAGGGCACATTAAGATTACTTCATTTAATTTTTGGGGTGGTTATTTAATCTTATAGCTCTGAATTCTTTTTTTTTTTTATCCGACGAACTTTGACATCTACCCATCTGATCCAATCATCATCCTCTGCTCTTAACTATCAGTCAAATAATTCATAATTCCTGCCTTTTTTACCAAAAAAGCGATGTATAATTTGATATAAATGAGGTTGTGTCCATGAATTTCAAGATAACTGTAAAACTGTATAAACCAGCTCAGGTTTAACAAAAAAATTGCCAAAAGTTGGAAAAAGTGACAATAAATCAGAAAAAGTGACAAAATAAATCAGAAAAAATGACAAATAAATCGGAAAAGCAGAAAAAATCAATTCATCAATTTGACCTGGAAGGACAGTTCATGGTTAAAGGAGGCAAACCGAGGGTTAATACCAATGACTTGAATGATGTTGATTTAAATGCAACAAAAATGTTTTATCATTGCAACCCCCTCCCCCTCCACCCCCACCCCCTTCTCCCCAAACTGTAGCTCAGCACCATGTTAGCTACAACAATGAAGGTGCTAAAATTAGATTTTGACCTCTGCTGTACAATAAAGTTTTTATTACTTTTTAAAGGTATTTTTTACTTTAGTGATGCAGTTGTCTGTGAGTTAGTAACATGCATTAATGGGATGAGGTTGCACACAGATGGAGAGAAGGAGGAGGAGAGAGGTGCTCCGTGCATCATGGGAAGTCCCCAGCAGCAAGCCCTCTATGCAAGGGTGACCAGACGTCCCCGGTTTCCGGGGACAGTCCCCGGTTTTGGTGACTGTCCCCGGTTGGATCTGTCCCCGGAAATGTCCCCGGATTTCACTGTGACTGACAGACCCGAAATGGAATAAAAGAAAGAAAACATGACCAACGTAGCGATAATGCTAAATCCTGATTATTTACATGGAGTCTGGTGGGTTAGAGAACGCAATTTCGCGGACTTTTATGTTTTAAAAAGGATCTTAATCTTTAACAGGAGGTCGACCTCTTAGAAATCCTTTCCATAATGTTGTCAGACACTTAGATATTATCTGAGTCTGTTAGCAGCTAAACAAGCACTAAATGAACGTAAATACAAGCTGGACAATTGTCCAGTTGTCCCGTTACTTCATTGTAGCTTGTTTCTGCCGCTGCAGATCTCGTTTAATATCAATGGCAAAGGAAATATGTCCTCATAGTTTTCACTGTATCTGCTTTCAGAAACAAGCCTTGAGCAATAAACAAAAGCTGCAGCTAAATGTAGTTCGAAACGTGACAACATTATGATATTGAGACTTCTATCTTGAAATATTAAGACTTTCTATCTTGAAATTTGAGACTTATATACTCTTGAAATATGAGACTTTCTATCTTGAAATATTGGATTTTTATCTTGAATATTGAGACTTTTATCTTGAATATTAGGACTTTATCTGAAATATTAGGACTTTCTCTTCTTATCTTGAATATTGAGACTTTCTCTTGAAATCTATTAAGACTTCTCTTTCTATCTTGAAATATTGAGACTTTCTATCTGAAATATTAAGACTTCTATCGTGAAATATTGAGACTTTCTATCTTGAAATATTAGAGTACTTTCTATCTTGAACATATGAGATTTCTATTCTTG
>NC_045733.1:31700796-31701108 GCF_008692095.1 Etheostoma spectabile | reverse complement strand
TCAAGATAGAAAGTCTTAATATTTCAAGATAGAAAGTCTCAATATTTCATAATGTTGTCACGTTTACTGAACTACATTTATCTGACAGCTTTTGTTTTATTGCTCAAGGCTTGTTTCTGAGAATCAGATACAGTGAAAACTATTGAGGACATATTTTCCTTTGACATTGATATTAAACGAGATCTCTGCAGTCGGCAGAAACAAGCTACAATGGAAGTTAACGGGACAATTGTCCAGCTTGTATTTACGTTCATTAAAGTGCTTGTTTAGCTGCTAACAGACTCAGATTAATATTCTAAGTGTCTGACAACA
>NC_045733.1:31700586-31700723 GCF_008692095.1 Etheostoma spectabile | reverse complement strand
CGAAATTGCGTTCTCTAAACCCACCAGACTCCATGTAAATAATCAGTGATTTTAGCATTATCGGCTACGTTGGTCAGTGTTTTCTTTCTTTTATTCCAATTTCGGGTCTGTCAGTCACAGTGAAATCCGGGGACATT
>NC_045733.1:31690731-31700560 GCF_008692095.1 Etheostoma spectabile | reverse complement strand
GGTCACCAAAACCGGGGACTGTCCCCGGAAACCGGGGACGTCTGGTCACCCTATGCTATAGAGGCCTTGGCTGCTGGGGGACTTCCCATGATGCACTGAGCACCTCTCTCCTCCTCCTTCTCTCCATCCTCCTACCTCGCTCCCACATCTCCCCTTGCCCCCCCCCCATCCTTCCTATTTCTGCCTTTTTTCCCCCCACTTCTGATCGCCTGTGGGGCTGTTTATTGTTTCCGCGCTGCCATTTCCACGTGCCCCTTTTTTTTTTGGGTTTTCAGCATCCCCCTTTTGCTTCACCCCCTTCTCTTTTTTCGACCAGGCCCCCCCCATTTTCCACGTTGGCAACAGCGTGGACCCCTCCCTCGCAACGTGCCCCTCTCCTCAGCCACCAGTGACCCCTCCCCGGGACCACAGGCCGCCCTCCACCTCCCATCTCCCAGTCATTTTGCCCTGGACGGGCCAAGTTCATGGTCACAGGAAGGCCCGTACGCGAGCGGGTAATCCCCACTGCCTTGCACTGATTTGATTAACTGCCCCCCCACGAAACGTTTGTATCCGGTTTGGACACCTGCCCCCGCTCCACCCCCACTCCCATGCTCCCCCACCGCGTGTCGCCTCCAAGACACCATGTTGTCCACACTGCAGTGCTTCACCCTTAGCTTTTGCCCCTTCCGTCCCATCCAGGTTTTTAGTTTCCAGGCTTTTTTTCATACTTCGTTGCGTGCCGTGTCTGTGAAGTTCGTCCCCTGCCTTATGGGCTGCGGTTGCCCCGCTGGCAAGGGCGCCGGCTGGCGGAATAGGGCGGCGGGTGGCTCCGTGCACTCCAGGGCGCGGCCCCAGCGCCACGCGGCTCCTGGTGGTGAGACCAGCCCCGTCCGGTTTTCGGGGACCCGTCACGGTGTGGTGCCCCTGTTCCGGTTTTGGCTCTTGGCCCGCGGCCCTTCTGGCCCGGATTCCGGGCCGCGACCCGGCCCCGCCGCAGTTGGACTGCCGACCGCCCCCGCCCCACTGCCCCCCCCCGTCGCCGATCAGTGGCGATCAAGGCCAGCCCTGCGTTTTACACCTGGGCGTCTGGTGGGTTATCGGGCACCGCGCGCTCTTTCCCGCGCCCTAGCTTCGGTTTTGCCGCCGGATCTTCCGCTCATTCCCAGGCCGGCGACACTCCTTAGGCATCTGCCGCTCATGTGTGTCCGACCTTAGCCTCGTTCGATCTGAGCTTGTTCGCACGCTCCACACGCCCTTTACTGACGCGTGCCATTCCCAGCTGGGACCTTGTCCGGTCCCTTCCCGTTGTCGCTTGTTGTTGTTGCGCCGCAGCGCTAGTGTATATTACTATCCCTGTCCACCCGGAACCCATGCCTCCCTCAGTTTTTACCCTGTAACTGCATCTCCGCGCCCACATGCCGGTGGCGCAATAGAACCAAAAGCGTCAGGATAAAGGTAAAGGTTCCCCGTTAAAGTGGACCCACCATTCTGCATATTGAGGACTTTCAATCTGAAATATTAGACTGCTATTGAAAATATTGGGGCGATATTCATCGTTGAACAATTGAGACTTTCTATCGAATTGGCAGATTTTGAAGAACTGTGTTCTATCTTGAAATATTAGGACTTCTTATCTTGAAAATACGTCTACGAATTTGACTTTCTCTCTTTCTATCTTGAATGATTGAGACTTTCTCTCTTGACAATATTAAGTACTTCTCTTGATTTCTATCTGAAATATTGAGACTGTCTAGCTTGAATAACTTTCTACAATATTAGACTTCTATCTGAAATATTGAAGACTTATCTATTTGAAATCATCGGACTTCTATCGTGAAATATTGAGGACTTCTATCTTGAAATATTCGTACTTTCTACTTGACATTGAGACTTTCTACTGACAAATTGGCCTTCTCCTTGAACTATTTAGGACAAGTTCGTAGCCTCTAGGTCCATGTCCGTCCCCGTTTTGAAGTTTACCAAAATAAAAAGCATGACGTGGTGTTTGTGAGGTATATCCCCGGCTTTTTGGCTAAGAATTGGTCGCCTTACTATAGCGCAGCGTAACTAGGGATGTGTCCGGACTCTCTGAGCCTTAGTGGGTAGAAGGTCCTCTGAGCCTTAGAAGAGATGGGCGTGCCATGGGAAGAGCTATGCTTTGTGTTATGCTCGGGATGTGACGCCGGCAATACGCCGGTGCCCCCAAAATAGCGAAATAGACAAACGATGTCCTACACATAAGCCACTCCATCGTTCTGTTGCCGTTTTGGCTCTGGCTAGATAGCAGCTCTAGCTACGAGCATTCAATAAGGTATGTTTATGTTCTCACTTTGTTTTTGCCCAAAACCACTCACTAGAGCAACCATGGCCAAAAAGGTCGCCGTGTTAATATGATACGTACCATGTGAATGTGTACTTTGAACAATAAAAACCTCAAAAGCCCGAAACTCAGAACTCGATGTTTTTCATTTTGATTAATAAGAGACAATACACGGGAGTTCATTTTCTGTCCTGTCGCCCCCCCGCCCCCCCCCCCTCCCCCTGCGGCTGAACAGGGCGGGTGATCGTCCCCGCCGGGGCTACGTCCGTGCAGAGGCGGACCAAGAAGAAGAGGACCGTGTTTGTTGTTGTGCTCGGATTGTCACGCGCTTGTGCTCTGCCCGTCTGCATCTCTCTCTCTACCTCTGCTAAATATATTATATATATAACGTGACATTTAAGATTGAATGAACGAAACTCCTTTTTTTAAATCACCCTTAAGTCTCGTTTCTTGTAACATCCGTTGGTGCGGGAGTGAAAGGAGCCCGGACAATGAAATGGATTTCAAGAGAAGTACACTCCTTGGGTACGGGAGGATAGGAGGTGTTATTATCTTGATCGGATCAAATAGCCAGCCATTTTAATTGTGTGACGTGCACTTAATTCCTTTATTTAGGCGCCGAAAGGGGCGGCAGGAAAATGAGGCTTAGGGTAATAAATCCTTTAAAAACCAGTCGGGATCTCGGGCTGGGCCTCTCCTTTAGCGTTTTTGTTTATGAGGAGTGCTTTGCACGGATAATGCTGTTTCCACATATTAACTATAGTGTTATATGGCTATTTGGTCAGCTATCAAAAAGCCCGTTTATGGGACTGTAAGTGTCATGTCTCCACGTAGAGGTACACAATCACCGGTGTCTTTGGTCTTTAATTTCCTATTTTCTTATTTCATCCCCGACGACGAGTCGACCTGGTTCAGGGTGGTTTGCACGGAGGTGCGCACATTAAGCTGCTAAAAGCCTCCTTTCTGCATAGTTGCACTCAGCAGCTGCCACCACACGTCGGACCGCGTACTAATTTGCCGCATGTGCTGATTTGTATTTCCCTTTTTTTTCCCCCTTGGTGTGCCAGTGAGGCGACAGGCGTCGACTTGACGGAACCAAAACAGTTGGTTTGGCAGAAGCCAGTGCATGCCTGCGAGGCGTTTATCTGAAGTGTATTATGTACCGAGCCTATTAAACACAATTGTTTCACTAAATCATACAAATTGTTTGCACATACTTTAACGAAATTGCCGACAAGATATCAAAGTGTCGATAGTGCGCTTTACAACAGCACAGGCAGAAGGGAAGTAGCCTGTTCACTGAATATCTATGCTGAATCAAACAGTAAGATATTAGACACACAGGAAGCAAAACAACTCTGTTCATTCGTAATATGTCCACCAAACACATATGTGGCATTTAACATTACTCCGAATGATCTATCTGAGCACTTCCTTTCGCACTTGCTGATTATGCAACAACTGTGTTTACTCGATTAATACTACAATATAAATAAAAGCTATACACTGCCGTGTTTTAGTAAAAGAATTAGCACAGTTTACATGTTTGCTTTCCATAAATAAATGGGGTCTTTTACAGGCGCAGCTGTTTTAAATTAACATGCTAAGATCACGCAACCAACGCGCCGTTGTATACCGCTACTCCATGGTTTTGTTGTTTTGGTCCTTTTGAGACTACTGTACCTACCCCTCTGTCCTCTGTAAAAAGAAGGTGTATCCTTCACCTTGTATTGTATCTCTTTTTTTCAACTTTAATGCTATCCGCCCCCCCTCTTTTTTCCCCCTCACCTTCTACTTTTTTTTCTTTGTTTTCTAGGTAAACAAAAATATAGACAAATACCCCAAACCTTAATCCACTTTACCAATCCTACTCCTTTACTTCTTTTAATTTTTTATTTTTTAATTTTGGAATCCTTCCTACAACCGATATCTATGTTCACAATCTTTTCCCACGTTACTTTACAACATTTCTCTCCTCCTGTTCCTTTCTTATCATCCACACCAGATTTCCATCTAATATTCTTTTTTAAACCCATTAATTCTTCCTTTTTTTTCTCAACTTTTTTCTCCTTTCCTATTAGCAATTCAATTCTTTATCAGTTATTCCCAGAAATCATTTAAAACTAGTTTTATGTATTTTTGTTTTTTTATTATAAATGTCATTTTACCTGTTTATAATTCCACCCAATTGGCACTTCATTTAAAACATGAGACAATAAAGTATCGAAAACATTTCAAAATATTTTACAGCTAGTCCAAAAACTTAATAACAACTTTGTTTACTTTTGTACACCCTAATTCCAGTCTGAGTTCGACGTGAATACAAGACATCCACTTTCATTCTCGCAACTGTTTACTTCATAATTAATTTGTAATTACTCCTGCCTGATCCGCAACTACGCTTTTTTTCCAGGTATTAATACGCGTTCTTTATCAAGTTTGGTGAATCATCCCCCAGCAAGTGCACTAATCCCCGACTCCGGTTTTATGATAAAAATCTGTTTTCCACCAACACTTAGCTTGGACTCTTTTTATGGTAGAAAACTACTAACGCACTCATCCGCTCATTTACATTCAGCCTAACCTTGTCTCTGTCCAACTCTCCACCTCTTCCCTTTTAGCATTTGCTTGACAAGCCCTCCCCCCTCTTTTTTTCTTCCCATTCCTTTTTTCCACCATCACCCCCTTTCATTGTCAGTTACATTTTTCTACTTTCTCTCAAACGTCCTTCCCTCTATTTCCTTTTCTCACCATGTATTTCCCTGCCTCCCCCCTGTTCCGAAACTTTTGTATGATGACATAGCTTATGTTGTTGTTCCTCTTTTATTTTACCTTCATATTGACCTAGTGACTAACAAGAAAGAACACCCCTCCATTTTCATAGTTTTCGTGTGATAGTTATGGCCTTCCTCCACTAGTCTTTTCTCCATCTTTTGTCAATTGTCCTCGTAGAAAGCCCCCTGAACTTATTTTTCAACTCATCTTGCGTTTGGCACACGCCTCACCCTTTTCTTTCCCTCCTGTTTTACTCTGCCCTCCCCACCCATGCTGCACGTTTCCTGTTGTCTCTTCATATGGCTTAGTACGGTTCACTTCCCGGTGTTTATCTTGACATCCCCCTTTTTTTTCCCCCCCCTTTCCTGCTCCTCCTTCGTACTTACCTCTCCCCTTCCCTCCTGCCCCCCTTCCTACTCCCCTATCACACCCACTCCACCTCACTCTTTTTTTGTTTGTTATTTTTTCACCTATCCTTTGTTTTCCCCACGTCACCGCCCTCAGTTGTTCCGCCCATCTCACGCCCCCCGTTCCTTCCCCGCAGACGTGTCCGTGTTTTCTTCTTTTTTTCGTCCCTCCATCATATTTCCCTTATCCCCCACCCGGTTGTCCAATATCTTTTTTCCCTTTTGTTGTATTGCTCTTTCCTTCCTGATTGTTTCCTCTTTCTCTGATTTACATTTAGGCATATTGCCCACCCCCTCTCAAGTCACTACAGCCCAACACGACCTATTCCTTTTCCCCTTTTCCTATCTTCGACCTCCTTTGTTGGTTTTTTCGAGTCCCCTTTTCTGGTTTATGTGCACTTTTTTCCCCCCCACCTTCCATTTTCTATTTTTTGCTTTTCTGCCTTTTCCTCATCACTATCCACGTATGAAGCCCGACACTCCCTCTTTCCTCTCCGCTTTTAGTTTATTCTCTTTTCACAGACGCCCCCCCTCCTTATTTTCGACCACTCCCTTTGTATTCCAACTCCTTTCTTTTCTTACGTACACCTCCTGCGCCTCTTCAGTCTGTTCTCCGTTGTTTTATCTTTCTGTCTTTTTTTGCTTTTTTGCTGTTTAGTCACCCCTTTCCCCGCATCCCCCTTCTTATCTTTCCCCCTTTGTTTATCGCCCCCGGATGCACCGCTTTTCATCTTCTCCACCCCTCCCCCCCCCCTCCCCTCATGCTCATTCTCCTTGTTTTCTTTTTATTCTGTTCTAGTTTTGTGGGTGTTTCACGGAGAGCTTTCTTTATTTCCGATTTTTTTTTTATTTTTTCCTGTAAACCTAACTTTTTTCCTTGTCCTTATTTTTGTAATTTAAGCTATTATTTTTGTTCTTTTTCCTATTTTTTATTTTCACCTGTGTTTTTCACTATTTTTCCTTAGACTTGTTTGTTGGTTCCCTTAGTCCTTCTTTTTGCTTAGTTTTTGTGTGTTGGCGTGCGAAGTGAGTGTTTGTGCGTCTGGGTTGTTGCGTTTGCCTGTATTTGTCGGGGTATCTGTTCCGGGTGTTTTTGTTTACTGTGTGCCTGTACCTTTTTTACTTTGTCCTTCTTTTCGGTTACTTCTTTTTTTTCTTCCTTTCTTTTTGTACTTTTTTTATTTCATGTACTTCTTGTGCGTTCTTGTTTAGTGGTGTGTTTTGATTGGTGTTCAGGCTGTGACAAGTTTCCCCCCCCCCCCCCCCATTATTGTTACTTGTTCTTTACTTATTGTTTACCTTTTAACGTTTTTATTCCCTGAGGAGCTTACAATCTTATTTTTTTCAGTCTTACTCTCTTTTTTTTACTTGTCTGTGTTTAGCAATGTTGGACTGACTGCGGTTTTCTTTTAAGCATTCCTATGTGTCTTGTTACTTTTTTTTTCAGAGTTAACTATCCCTTAGCGTCTTCTTCATATCATTTTAACTTGCTTTCTTTTTAATTTTTTGATGATTTTTGTATTCATTTTAGTTTTGTTCTTTAGTATATTTTGTTTGTATTATTTTTCATTTTTCTACTTTTTTTTGTCTTTCTTTTTTTATCCCCTCCCCCGTTTTTTGTTTTCCTTTTCGTCTATAAACCCTCCTCCGTTTTTGTGTTTTCATTTTGATTTTTTAAATAATGATATTATTTTTGTATTTCTGTGAATTTATGCTTAGTTTCAGTTTTTTTTGTTTTTTTTTTATTCCCCTTTTCTTTTTTCTACGTTTTCCCTCCGTTTTTCTTATTCCCATTTCATATTTTCCATCTCCCCCTCTTCGTCTTCCTTTTTTTCCTCTTTCCTCCCCCCCCGATTCAAGGTCCCCTTTTGATCTCCCCTTCAATCCTCCTTTCCCTTTGACATCCTTCCACTTCTTTTTCCCCCCCGTTGCCCCTGCTCCCTTCCCTTCTGCCGGGCGACCTTCTTTGTTGCGTGGCGTGCGTGTGTGGCATTGGTTGGGGGTTTAGTCCCCTGTTATAGGGGATTGTGAGGGGGACAAAAGGAGGATATGAGCGTGGTGGAATAAATAAGAGAAGAAAATCAAGAAAGAGCTAAGTAATCTATGACAGAATTAGTGCATTGAGTTGTAAAAAACATTATTCAAAATCCCCCTTTTCCCTGTTTCTTTCTTTCGCTCCCCCCCACTTACGGAATATTCCCCCCCCATTTTCCTCACCCTTTGCAGATCGCTCATCCTTACAGTTTTTTTTTTCAGTTGATCCTTTAACAGGACCTTTCCTCCCCCCTTACTTTTATTTGCTTTTTTTGGCATTTTATATGATAATGTCCTCTGGTTGCTTCTTTACTTTTTGTGTTTTCCTTATTTTAGTCTTTATTTCCCCTTATACGCTTTCCCTTCCCTCTCCTTTCTCATCTTTTTCTCCCTTACCTTTCTAACTTTTCCTCTCATCTTTTTTCTTTCTTTGCCGGTTCGCGATCCCTTTTCCCCAACCATCCTTTCCGCCAACTTCATCTTTCTTTTCAGTATTCCCCTATCCCCCACCCAGAAAGGTTGCTTTATCACTCTAACCTCGCCCTCCTAATCTCCTTCCCCTTGTGCCTCTTTTCTCATCCCGCTTCTTTCCCTCATTCGCAACCCCATTTCAACAAATATCTCCCAGCCTTTTCCTTTGTTTTCTTGCCATCGGCTCTGTCCCAGTGCATGCCTCTGCTCTATTAGTCAGTTCGTTACATTCACTAGCCGTGGACAATTTTCCCCATGAGTCATGTTTCCCTTTGTATCACCTTTCCCCCCCTTTCCCACTCACTTTTTATTGTAATGTCTCATAATCTCTCTTGTTTACTGATCGAGCGGAGGTCGCCGGAAAGTGGAGTCCTTTCCAGGTTTTTCACTCGGGGCTTCTCTATCGCCAGGGGGTTACTTTACTTATACTGTGGGTGTGTGACCCTGTTGCGCCGGTGAGCTCCTGTATAAAGACCCTTTTCTTCAACTGGTTTTGGTTATTGTTTTGTTTGGTGTGATTGTGTGTGGTGTTGCTGTGTGGTGTGTGTGTGTGTGGGTGTGGTTTTTTTTTGTTGTGGGTGGTGTTTGTGTGTTGTGTGTGTGTGTGTTTGTGGTGTGTTTGGTTATTGTGTGAGTTATGTTCTCAGCTTGAGCGATGTCTAGGCAGCATCTTTCCCCCACCACGAGTTTGCTCTATCTCTACATGTATGGATTCTTTCCAACCCCCCTTCCCCCACCACTCCCCTTGTCATTCCACCCATCCGATTTCTTTAGTAGCGCTGTTTTCTGATTACGTTCTTCATTCTTACTCCTTATTGGGTTTCTATTTTTCTTTGCTGTTTCCGAGACTGTCGCGTTACTCCCGCTTTCATTCTGCCCCTAGATTAATGATCCCCTGTCCCGGTCCTTCCTGACTGATTCCTATCATTTCCCCATACCTTCTACTTTCTGCCATTCTGCAGCTACCCCCTGACCAGTTCCAATTTGATCTATCTGAGTTTTGGTTATGCATCATCCATGACTTCCTTTTCCACCTGTTCCTTCCCCACCTTATTTTTTTTTAACATCAAGCAATTTTCCAACCTGCTGTCACCGTCCCCCCCCCCTCTGTTCACCAGCGCCCCAACCCTACTTTTGATCCCGTCGCCCCACACCTCACGCCCACCGCAAACACTTTTTCCCTTTGAACCTTTCCCCCCGATTTCTTCCCCACTTCCTTCCACCCCTCTGTTTTACATCCCCCCACTAGACTTAATCATCTCCCTACTTCCAATTCTCTTTATTCTCCTTTTTTTTAAACCCACCTTCTTCCCCCCCTTCCCCCCCCCACCCCCCCTTTCCCCTCCTTTTCCCCATCCCCTATTTTTCCCCTCCCCCCCCCTTATTTTTCGTGTCAATCCTCCCTCCCCCCTCGTAACTAGTTGATCTTGTTGCTCTCCCCCTTCTCCCGCCCCGCGAGCGTTCCCTTTTGTTTCCCTTCCGCCCCCCTCTTTCTTTGTCATTAATTATTTCTTTTTTTCTTCTGTTTTTTTTTTCCTTCTTCGGTGCACTTGTGAAACAGCATGCTTTTTCTTCCCGTTTCCCAGTCCCTTAGACTATGTTTGGTTTTTCACAGCCTCCTTTTACTCCACTTCCCCCCACTCCCCTTCTTTTCCCTTTTTTTCCATTCAGACTCTCTTCTTGACGGAAATATATCTTGGCTAGTCCGCCTTGTTCCCAATCCCCGGACCGCACTGCTAGTATGTACCTTCATCCCTTCATCACACCGGCTGATCCTTCTTCTATGACTGTACTACTTCTTCTTCAATAGTTTTATTCTGCCCCTCTTTTTCCCTTCTTT
>NC_045733.1:31690398-31690706 GCF_008692095.1 Etheostoma spectabile | reverse complement strand
AGATCAGAGGATGATGAGTGGATCTCAGATGGGTAGATGTCAAAGTTTAGTCCGGATAAAAAAAAAAAAAGAATTCAGATGCTATAAGATTAAATAAAACACCCCAAAAATTAAATGAAAGTAATCATTAATGTGCCCTGAAGAATGTTATATGGAATAATCCATGTTATTTTTGGGCAATTTGGTTGAAAGAAATCCATATTTCTGATATAACACACTTAGAAAGAGGACAACACAAGGGTTAAAAAATGATTTCAGCTTCAGTAAACATGAAGAATTGATCAAATCCCGTTTATTGTTGTATAAGT
>NC_045733.1:31684408-31690373 GCF_008692095.1 Etheostoma spectabile | reverse complement strand
TCCCCTGCGCGGGTGGAGGGGGGGGGGGCGGGGGGGCGACCAAGGACAGAAAATGAATACGCCGTGTATTGTCTCTTATTAATCAAATGAAAAACATCGAGTCTGATTTTCGGGCTTTTGAGGTTTTATTGTTTCAAGTACACATTCACATTGTAGCGTACATATACAACGGCGACCTTTTGCCATGGTTGCTCTATAGTGTGTTTTGGTCCAACACCAAGTGAGAACATAAACATAACCTATTAATGCATGTAGCTAGAGCTCTATCTGCCATGAGCTCAAACCGCAACTAACGATTTGAGGTCATTATGTTAGGAACATGTTGTTTATTTTCTGCTAATTTGGGCCTTCCTGGCTATCTCCTGGTCCAGATCCCGAGATACACGCAAGCTCTTCATGGTCAGCACCATCTCTCTTAAAGAGCTCAGGGACCTTCTACCACCTGGCTCAGGAGAGTCCTGAACATCCCTTAGTTACGCTGCGATAGTAAGGCGACCAGATTCTTAGCAAAAGCCGGGGCATATACCTCACAAACCACGTCATGTTTTTATTTTGTAAACTTAAACGGGGACACTGGACCTAGAGGCTAGCGAATGTCTAATAGTCAAGATAGAAAGTCTCAATGTCAAGCTAAAAGTCAATATTTCAAGATAGAAAGTCTCAATATTTCACGATAGAAGTCCCAGTATTTCAAGATGAAAGTCTTAATATTTCAGATAGAAGTTCATATTTCAAGTAGAAAAGTTAATTTCAAGTAGAAGTCTCAATATTTCAAGATAGAAAGAGAGAAAGTACTTAATATTTCAAGAGAGAAACTCAATTTCAAGATAGAAAGAGAGAAAGTCTAATATCTAGATCAATATTTCAAGATAGAAGTCCAATATTCAAGATAGAAGTCTCAAATTCAAGAAGAAAGTCTCAATATTTCAAGATCAGAAGTATCAATATTTCAAGATAGAAAGTCTTAATATTTCAAGATAGAAAGTCTCAATATTTCATCCAATGGTCACGGTAATGAACATACATTATCTGACAGCATTTGTTTTATTGCTCAAGGTTTTTCTGAGAACTCGACTACAGTGAAAACTATTGAGGACATATTTCCTTTGACATTGATATTAAACGAGATCTCTGCAGTCGGCAGAAACAAGCTACAATGGAAGTTAACGGGACAATTGTCAGTTGTATTTACGTCATTTAAAGTGCTTGTTTTTGGCGTAACAGACACAGATTAATATTCTAAGTGTTGACAACATTATGGAAAGGATTTCTAAGGAGGTCGACCTTCCTGTTAAGATTAAGATCCTTTTTAAAACATAAAAGTCCGCGAAATTGGTTCATAACCCACCAGACTCCATGTAAATAATCAGGGATTTAGCATTATCGGCTACGTTGGCAGTTGTTTTCTTTTTTATTACATTTCGGGTTCTGTCAGTCACAGTGGAAATCCGGGGACATTTCGGGGACAGAATCCAACCGGGGACAGGTCACCAAAACCGGGGACTGCCCCGAAACCGGGACGCTGGTCACCCTATGCTATAGAGGCCTGGCTGCTGGGGGACTTCCCATGATGCACTGACGCACTCTCCCTCCTCATTCTCTCATCTGGTGCAACCTCATCCCATTAATGCGTGTTATAACTCCAGACAACTGCATCACTAAAGTAAAAAAAACTTAAAAAGTAATAAAAACTTATTGTACAGCAGAGGGTCAAAATTTAATTTTAGCACCTTTTCATGTGTAGCTAACATGGTGCTTGATGCTACAGTTTGGGGAGAAGGGGGGGTGGGGGTGGAGGGGGGGAGGGGGTTGCAATGATAAAAACATTTTTGTGCATTTAAAATCAAAATCGTTCAAGTATTGGTATTAACCCTCGTGTGTTCTCTGTTAAACATGAACTGTCCTTCCAGGTCAAAATTGATTGATGAATGATTTTTTCTGCTTTCGATTTATTTGTCATTTTTTCTCGATTTTTGTCACTTTTTTCTTTATTTGTCACTTTTTTCCACGTTTGGCAATTTTTTTTTTTAAACCTGAGTGGTTAATAAACAGGTTACAGTTATTCTGAAATTCATGGACAACAAACCTCATTTATTCAAATATACAGTTGTTGGTAAACAAGGCAGGAAATTATGATTTAGATAGTAGAGATTGGGGATCATGGGTGTCAAATATGGTAAAAAGTCAGAGATTGGATGTTTAAGTTGACTACCCACTAAAGAGTTTATGGCTAAGATGTACATAATCCAGTTTTGTGCCTGGTGATAAAGAATCAATATGAAAAGAACTTGAGGATGCGACTAACGAAATAAAAACATCAGCTACATGAAGCAATGATAAAGAAGGTTATTATCTTTAATGATTTGAACCTAGAAGAAGGGGATGATAGCGTCGGGAATAGCATCTGGTTGTTACGGTTTTTCGGGCAATTTGGTTGAAAGAAATCCCATTTCTGATTAACACAAGAGAGAAACACAAACGGGTTCAAAAGATTTCAGTCAAAATGAAGAATTGATCAAAAATCCCGTTTTTGTCTGTATAGTGATATTGGAACATGAGAAGGGAAGGGGATCTGAATCTAGCTGCGGGGGTCTGGGTGAGACTCTGTTGGTATCGGGCATTTTTTGGCAACCTTGGTTGCAACCCAGGAACATCCACAGTTTGATATAAAAACGTAGAAAAAAACGATTTCAGACTTCAGTAAACATGAAGAATTGATCAAATCCCGTTTATTGTTGTATAAGTGATATTGTAACATGAGAATAAAGGGGATCTGATCTAGCTGCGGGGGTCTGGGTGAGCTCTGGTTTGGTTATCGGGCGGCAGCGGCTTCCCCAGGTGGTGTCCCGTGGTGATGCCGAACCCCTGGGACTCTCGCTCCTCCCTCGCGCGGGGCCACAGCCTGAACCCCCCCCGAAAGCTGAGGTCAAAGAGGTCACACGGGGCAAAGGTCAAAGGCCTCTCCTCCGACAGTCCCTTGACTCGGGCCCGCCACCCGTCGAGCATCGCGGCCCGCACGGCGGGGGGGCAATGAGCCGGACCCCAAAATATCTGAGGTGCAAGAACTTGAAATCCACAGAAGTGCAGAACGCCGTTCTGAAAGAAGACACAACAGACAAATACACTGTTGTTAGGTCTGCTGCTGGTCTCTGGTCTCTGGCACCCAACCCCCCGTCTGTCCTTGATTGAAGGAGTGAAGCCTGGTGTGCGGGGTCAGGTTCCAGCTGCACCTCATCGGTCCAATCACCTCTGCTTCAAATACCCGGTCAACCTGCCACTCCTCGTCAGATCATAGCTTAGACCAGGGGTTCCCAAAACTTTCAGCACAGACCCCCCAAGTAAACGGTGCAAGTGACTTGCGCCCCCCATTATAAACGTATTTAAACGCACTATAGGCGTCTCCAAACACAAGCATATTGACAACACAAAATAACACACAAAATATCACAACAGTTTTATCTTGTGTTAAAATCATGGCTAAACATGGAAATCAACTTGCGACTCCAACCCCCCCCCTCTCTGGCTCGCGACCCCCTTGTGGGTCCCGACCCCCACTTCGGGAATCACTGAATTTACAGTTATTTTTGGAATTGATGGTCAACAAACCTCATTTATAGGAAATTGTACCTAATGTTTGAGTTAGAAAAGCAGAAACTAAGAATTATTTAGACTAAAATTAAAGGAATGGATGTTCATGGACAATCACAGACTGGAATATGTCAACTTTTACTCAATACTATTTCAAAAACCCTTTCCAATTTGTTTCTAGAATGCTATAAAATTGGAATAAGACCAAAATTAATGAAAGTTAGAGATGTGTACTTGCATAGAGCGTGGGTGAGGAATCAATCATTTATTTGGGGTGGTTTAAAAGAACAGTGATACAGGACAAAGGGTCAATTTGACCGAGGACAACTGAGGGCTAATGGAGTCAGGTGCATTGTGTGTGTGTGTGTGTGTGTTGCTCACCTGCAGAGGCCACAGAGTGACGTTGATGTCTCCATTGATTCCATCGGGCTTGAACATCGACTGGATAGCTCCAGTAGTGAAAGACAACATCGCTTTCTTATCCTTTAAATCACAATAATACACTTCTTTAATCCAACATGGTGACAGAAAACACTGAAACAGTTTATAACCCAATACAAAGTACTTGTAAGCAGATTTAAGTGTTGAATATTGTTCAGTCAACAACAATAACGCCACAATTCCTCCGTCACAGTTCTCTGATTTTCCCTATCCCAAAATCTCGCTATGTAACCCTGTATGTTGTAGCTCCGTTTTCTTCAGCAGAATCCACCCAGCTGACGTCGAGCAGGTTATTTGGGAATTTAGTTAATTAAAATGGCCTCTCATGTTCTTCCTTATTCTATATCTGACTAATTTAACCTCTCCATATCCACATGCACAATTCAATCAATGTGGAAATGTGCCAAAGTTATCCCTTAGCATAAAGATGGGGATCCTCCTCACCTCAAAAATTACAGACCCATTTCCATCAATATAGCATAGCAAAGGTGTTTGAAAAGCTATTTTTTTTGCCAAATATCCCACTATGTCAATAATTTTCATATATTTTCATATCTCCACACCAATCTGTATTCTCACCGACGATATATTCTCTTCTTTAGATAATAACATGCCCACTGGTGCAATGTTCATTGATCTGACATAGGCTTTTTGACATGGTTGACCACTATCTCCGTTTTGACAGACTCGTTGCTATTGGTTTTTCAAAACATTCCTTATTATGGTTTAATTAAAACCTCCGCAACAGACATCAGTGTGTGCCGGGGCGTAGCCATGATTTTCTAAGCGAGGGGGACAGATTGTTCAAAAAGATGATTTTAATTTAAAAGATCCTCTCCCATTGGTCTCACCAAATTGCGGATTCCAATTAGCCTATTTATGATGGATGGAAACACAAACATGTTTGGCTGTAATAGCCCAAATATGGCACATTCCACTGCTCCTATTCCTTTATGTACCCTGATCTTAATTTTGTATATATTATTTTCTTATTGCCTATATCTACATGAGTTTATCAATCAATCAATCATAATGAAACCTGAGTAACGTGCACACTGGCCTACTTATGTTGCATTCAAATACGTGTTGTAAGTGTGGGGGACGGAGGACGCCGACATGAAAAGGGCGGGAGACAAGTCCTCCGCGTACCCCATGTCCGCTACGCCCTTGATTGTTTCTCTTATCGAGGTTGTCAGTACAATTTTATGACTATTTAAAAAAAGGTGTACCCCAAGGCTCATCACTAGGGCACCTGTTATTCTATATTTTTTGCTCTAATTGTCATATCCCTCTATATGCCGCTGATACAGTGATCTACTCCTCCAAACCAGACATCTCGCATACTCAGTATTCATTGACTTGCTGCTCAAAAATGATTTTAATAATGTTTTAATAAATAAGATATATATACCATGTTGTTTGGCACAAAATCTAACTCTCTTCACCCATCTTGGTCGACTCGCTTCTTGGACAGGACAACAGTGGAGGACTTTAAGTATATTTTGGTATTTTACTTTCTTTTAAACCTCATATTGACTCTGTTATTAAGACGACAGGTGGGTAAGAGATGTATCACCCAGCTGAGAGCGACGTACCTTGAACACACCGTTATCGTACATGTTTGTCAGGGAGAAAGCGAAGCCCTGCGTCAGCACCCGGTCCATCCAGCCCTTCATGATGGCCGGCACGCTGAACCAGTACAAAGGAAACTGCAGGAAGAGACTCAACATGTCACATTGATATTAAAACTGAATGGAAAGTCTGTTTTTTTGTTTTGTGTTTATATAATAATAATAATAAAGATAACGTTTGCTTTGTTAATCCCACATGGGGAAATTACAATTAACACTCTGTTGTTATTACACATGCTCAGTACATGTGTATATGTGATGGAGAGATGTCAGAGTGGGGGGGCTGCCCATGGAAAGGCGCCCCA
>NC_045733.1:31683247-31684398 GCF_008692095.1 Etheostoma spectabile | reverse complement strand
TTGGGGGTTCAGTGCCTTGCTCAAGGGCAGTGCCCAGGAGGGCTACTTTGGTCCGTATGTGGACTTGAACTAGCGACCCTTCGGTTCCTAACCCAACTCCCTACAGACTGACCTACTGTCAACTCCAAATATAGGTGGATCACAGTAATAATAATAATAAAAATAATGATAATAATGTCAACAACAAATGACAATAATAATAATAATCCTAATGATAATAATACACTAGACACTCAAAGATGAATTATAGTTCTGGTTAAATAGATAAAACAGACATTAAGTACTATAAAGATTATTTAATGACAAGCCTTTATGGAAAATTAACATTTCAAAAATGAAAAATAAAATCCGAATTCTACTCTCGTAATATTTTATATTTCTCGACACACAACAACAACAACAACGATAAGAAGCCGCGAGCGAGCTCTGACCTGGAAGATGACGAGCTCGGCCTCCTCGACTTTGCGTTGCTCGGCTACGATGTCGGCGCAGAGGCGGCCCTCCTTCCAGGCGCTCATGGTCTCGTCTCCGTACTGGAAATGCCCCGGAGTCTTCAGGTCCCCTGAACACAACACGACCACGTCAGAACGGAAACGCCGGCTTGGCAACATTCTCCAATATACACTTTATTATATATTGTTGGAAATGGTCTCTACGCCCCGGCTGTAGTCTGTACAGACGACGTTTCATTTCCGGGATTGTTCAGGAAATTCCACCGGATGTCGCTAATTTTCGGCCGGATTTCCGTGATCTTCCTTTTTCTTGTGATCTCGGTCCGTGTACGGATCTTGGTTTTGAAATAAAAAAAAAAAAATTAAAAAAAACGAAAAACAGCCCGTTTCCCAATTCCCATTAGTAAGTAGGGAAACAAAAAAACGGAAAACAACCCGTTTTTTCGTTTTTTGGGTTTTGATATTAAAAAACTGAAAATGAAAAAAAATCTCGTTTCCGATTGCCTTTGATGTGTTTTATAGATGGAAACCGGAAAATAAAATATGTCTCATTTCTCAAATTTACTTTTTTTTTTTTCGTGACCCAGAAGTTACTCCTGCGAGCTTGGCGGTCAGCAGCATATTTCATTTCATTTCATTTCATGTCATGTCAAATTTATTGTACAGGAAGGCCAAAAAGTAACATTACATTACAATGCA
>NC_045733.1:31678283-31683237 GCF_008692095.1 Etheostoma spectabile | reverse complement strand
ACTCAGTTCAAGAACTGGTTTTCAGCCGGTTCCTGTTCTGCAGAAACACAAAACCTAGCTACAGCACGTCGAGACAGACATTTGTACATACAATTCAATACATGAACAATTAATGCGTGCAAGTGTGACTGTTGAGAAGGAGCTGTTTGCCTTTTTGAAATATGTGATGGATGAGAGACTTCTGATTGGATATGGACATATCTTTATATGTCTATGGTCAGCAGCATAGACTTATAAAGATATGGATATATCTTTATAAGATATATCCATATCTTTAAAAGATTTGGATATATCTTATAAAGATATATCCATATCTTTATAAGATATATCCATATATTTAAAAGATTTGGATATATCTTATAAAGATATATCCATATCTTTATAATATATATCCATACATTTAAAAGATTTGGATATATCTTATAAAGATACAGATATATCTTTATATGTCTATGGTCAGCAGCATAGACATATAAAGATATGGATATATCTTTATGATATATCCAAATCTTATAAATATATGGATATATCTTATAAAGATATGGATATATCTTTATAAGATATGGATATATCTTTATATGTCTATGGTCAGCAGCATAGACATTTAAAGATATGGATATATCTTATATCTTATAAAGATATCTAAATATCTTTATAAATCTATGCTGCTGACCATAGATTTATAAAGATATTTACATATCTTTATAAGTCTATGCTGCTGACCATAGACATATAAAGATATATCCATATCTTTATATGTCTATGGTCAGCAGAGGGCGCGCTGCCATTTGTCATTCTCTACTTTGGATGTCTGCGCCATAGACTGTGTATAAACTTAATATTAATATTATTATATAATATTAATATTAATGGTCGATGGTCTGCGCAAACGACAATGGAAAGTTCTGTTCTCCTTGGAGGAGGCGAACGGGTTTCACTAAAAGATGATGACACGTCTGGATAGGACATGCAGGATATTTCAGGTGCTGTCATTGTTCAATATGTAACATATTACACAATATATAAGTAGCTAACATTTAGTTTAGCACGTACGGAGATGTTGAGACTACTTACGATCGCTTCGGGGTCACGAAAAAAAACTGTGCAAAATTGAGAAATGAGACGTATGCACACGTATTTTATTTTCCGGTTCCCATCAATAAATTTTTATTTCTCGTTTTTTAATATCAAAACAAAAAACGGGTTGTTTTCCATGTTCACTAATGGGAATTGGGAAACTGGCTGTTTTTCGTTGTGTTTTTTTTTTCATTTCAAAATCAGATGGCCGCCGAGTACACGGACCGACCTCTGAGGGGTCACACCTTGACACCTAGCTACACAATCTGTCCAATCAGAGTTGTGTTGATTTACGTCTTCAATAGGAACCAATGGGCTTGGAGCTGAGAGCCACAGACAGGAAGTCAGACAGCATCGAGAGACACATCATCGGGGTCTTCGGGGGATTTGTCGACAGAATCAAAACAGCAGCTTTATCCTTTAGCTGTAGCTTTTTTTTTTAAGGACAAGGCCGAATTGAACTGAACTCTCTGTAACAACAACACAGGCAGTCCGCCGCCTCACACCTCACCACACACACACACACAGACCCACACACACACACAGACCCACATACACACACAGACCCACATACACACATACATACCTACCCCCCTCCAAACTGACTGCCTCGTGTACCTTTCTTCGTGTTTTTCCCCCCCCCGGACCCCAGTCACCTCAAAAAATCCCTTCATGTGGCCACATGCACTGTGTGTTGTCCTGTGCATTATTATCACCGTTGTTATCACTGTGTTTTGTGTGTTTTTTGTAGTGTATTCTTGTTTTTTCTCCTTCTCATGCTGTAACGGATGCTGGTAACTTTAATTTCCTCGCGGGAGTCATCCCAAATAAATAATAAAGCTAAGTCTAAATCTAAGTCTAAATCTAAGTCTAAATCTAAATCTAAGTCTAAGTCTAAGTCTAAGTCTAAGTCTAAGTCTAAGTCGTATCCTTTAACTGACAGAAACTAAATATCCATAAAGTATCATACGGGACCTTTTGAAGCTCATGTGAGAACACTGGTACCGATTATGTCGTCCTGGGTGGCGCTGGCTCTGAAGTCCATGGCGTACAGGTCTGACAGGAGGACCCGGTAGCCCTGGGCCGCCAGCTCCTGCATCGCAACGTCACGCGCCGCCGCGTTGAACGATGCCGGACTCTGGTGGGCGTACACGATCAGGGCCGTCTTCTGAGCTGTGTACACACACACATAAACACAGATACACACACACATGGAGGAACACACACACACGTACAGACACACGCACACACATACATACGCACAGATACACACACACACACAAACACACACACACACACACAACACACATACACAAGCACACACATGAGGAACAACACACACAAAACTAACTCACACACACAAACACACACACAGATAACACACCACACAACACACACACACACCACATAGAGGAACACACACACACACACAATCACACACACACACATAGAGGAAAACACACACACACACAACATACCAATCACACACACAGACACACACAGATACACACACAACACCACAAACCACACACACACAAAACCACACACATAGAGGAAACACACACACACACACATATAACACACACACACACACACACACATAGAGGAACACACAAAACACACACACACAGACACACACACAGATGCAAACACCACACACACAACACACCACACACACACCACACAGAGAACAACACACACACACACTATTATACACAAAACACACACCCACCACACACACACCGACACACACACACACACAGATAACACACCACACACCACACAACACACATAACACCACAGAAACACACAGACACCACACCACACACCACACGCACCACACACACACATTGGAACACACAACACATAGGATTGGGAGGAACACACAAAAACAATCGACGACACATACAGAGGAACACAAAAAAACCACACACACACACAAGTAGAGGAACACACAAAAACCACACACAGAGGAACACACACAAACATACACATAGAGGAACACAAGCGTACACACATACACACACAACACACACACACACACACACACACACACACACACACACACACAGATACACACACACAGTAAGATATAAGACAACACTTTGTGATATCATTTTCTAATCAATAATCTTTAATAAATGTTTTAGAAGTTGGAACTTCTAAAACATTTAACCCTTGTGTTGTCTTCCTGTCAACCATGGTCACTTTTTTCACCATTATCATCACTTTTCCCAACACTTTTGTCACCTTTTCAATGTTGTGGGTGCTTTTGTTTTTACGTTTTAGGAGTCTTTTCCAAAGGTTTTTGATATATTTAATGTTGTCTTACTTTCGAAACAAAAAATTCACTGAAAAACGGGTCAATTTGACCCAAGGACAAAGTGAAGGTTATAGGCGCCTTTCTCGGCACTTAAGGACGCCGCACAGGGTATTCGTATATTAAAAACAGCACAACAAATACTATACAACAGCAAAACAAATACTATACAACAGCACAACAAATACTATGCAGCAGCAAAACAACGGAAAAGGCAGAGCAGTAGACATTTAAGTGGAACAGGTAGTTTTAAACAGATGTGTTTTGAGTTGAGAGTTGAAATGAGGGAATGAACCACTTGCTCAGACCAGTTGGTGAACGAATCCTGTATTCATACATAGAAAAACTCTTTTTTTTTTACAATCACCAAATAAGAATGAGACAATTATACACTGGACCATTTGAGAGAAACAGGTAAAAGAGCCGAGATACCAACATGTCCAGGTCAGATGTTACACACATAACGCATAAAAACATGCGAAAAACACTACATCTTTACTATGGTAAAACTGCATTCTTGCTGCTCACAGAAAGTAATGGAGGTGAAAGTACTGGAAACACCACATTCATTAGTATTTAAAGATGATGCAGACATCCAGTTTTGAGGCAGGATCAGTCACACTAGTCTTTGCTACTGTTATGTAACTTTAGTTGTTTTATTTTCCAGTAATTCCATAAATTACAAGAGAAAAAATACGACACTGAAGCATTCCTTCTTCTTTACCTTACTTAAAAATTGGTGTATTGCAAAATCTATATCTTTTCTTTTGAGTAGTGTGAAGTCACTCAAATTGTTCAAACTAAATATGAGAAGTTTGTGATTTCTGTACTGGTGTTTGACGCTAGTTAACACATTAAAGATTAAAGAATAAGTCGTACTTACATCTAAAAATTTAGCATTTGAGCTACTTGTTAACCTGCCACTAGACTCTTGAAAAGTAGCCAGATTTGCACAGAGTTTTGTAAACAAACAGATTTATAGGAAGTAAAAACAGTGAAGGAGTTGAGTCTTACCCATGCTGTGTGTCTGCTGCAGCCGTCTGACTGTAGACCTGGTCCCTAGAGGGCTCTTATATACCCTGCAGCCGTCTGCTGTAGACCTGTAGCCGTCTGCTGTAGACCTGGTTCCTAGGTGCTCTTATATACCCTGCAGCCGTCTGACTGTAGACCTGGTTCCTAGGGCGCTCCATATACCCTGCACCGTCGGCTGTAGAACGGTCTAGGGGCTCTTATATCCCCAGCCCGTCTGACTGTAGACGCTGTAGCCGTCTGCTGTAGACCTGGTTCCTAGTGCTCTTATATACCCTGCAGCCGTCTGCTGTACCTTTCCTGGGCTCTTATATACCCTGCAGCCGTCTGCTGTATCCTGGTTCCTGGGGGCTCTTATTACCCTTCAGCCGCCTTCTGACTGTAGCCTGTACCGTCTGCTGTAGACCTGGTTCCTAGGTGCTCTTATATACCCTGCAGCCGTCTGCTGTAGACCTGGTTCCTAGGGGGCTCTTATATACCCTGCAGCCGTCTGCTGTATACCTGGTTCCTGGGGGCTCTTATATACCC
>NC_045733.1:31677352-31678273 GCF_008692095.1 Etheostoma spectabile | reverse complement strand
TGACTGTAGACCTGTAGCCGTCTGACTGTAGACCTGGTTCCTAGAGGGCTCTTATATGCCCTGCGGCCGTCTTCGCGTGAGAAACATGGTATGATATCAGATCAAGCAACACACTAGAGGGGAAGGAAAAAAAATCTCTGCTGTCAAACCTCAAGACCGGTTTAGTTGAGTGTTTTGAAAGGGAGGAGTGTGTGTGTGCGTGTGGGTGTGTGTGTATGTGTGTGTATATGTGTGTGGGTGTGTGTGGGTGTGTGTGTGTGTGTGTGTGTGTGTGTGTGTGTGTCGGTGCTGAGTGATAAGATTGGTTTCACTTGGCCTGGAAAAGAATGTTTGGGTCGCTTTCAAGGGATTTTCGGGGGGTCATGAGGCCTAATTACTCCACTACTTAACTCTTTAATCCCACTTAATTTCACCTTGTTAGAGACAGAGAAGAAGAAGGCGTCAGTTTAGTAAAGCCTGAGCTGTTCGCTCAAGTCCGTGCGTTTAACGTCACCTGTCTCCAGGTTCTCTGCAAACCAGTTGTTAAGCTGGTAGAGTAGGTGAGAAAACCTTTCATGCACTTTACAAGGGGACAATACTACTAATACAACATGATATTAGTAATATTTTAAGGGGAAAAGGGGGAAGAGACTCTACTTTTCACTATTCAAAAATATTTGACACATTAAAAGGTGATTTAATGCAGTTTAATTCAATTTGAGACCGAAAGTTTGTTATTGACCTTAGACTAGTCTATATTAGATTAGATTAGATTAGAGTAGATGATACTTTGTTCATCCCACAGCGGGGAAATTCCTCTGTTACATTAGCATTCTCAACAATAAGAGCAAAACAAACAAACAAACAAACAAGTAAACACACAAGAAAAGCAGGCAAACAGCAGACAATGAGCAGAAGGTAGACTGGAGTAAAGTGGCGTCT
>NC_045733.1:31676355-31677342 GCF_008692095.1 Etheostoma spectabile | reverse complement strand
TTTTGTAAAGTAAAGTGCGGTCGCCATAGTACAAAAAAACAAACAATATTGCAGTGTAAGTAAGTGACCTATAAATTCAATTGAATGTGTAATTAAAGTAATAAAGCAAAAGTAGGTAACCATAATATAAGTTATAATCACTTGTGGCCATGAATAATATTGAAAATAGTAAGTACTTGTAATGGAAAAATATAAATACAGATAGTAAAGATATTCAGAGAGTGTGCGGATTATTGCTGGATATTCTGTCGGATGTCTGTCATTTTCGGCCGGATGTCCGTCCCCTTCCTCTGTCTTTGTGTTGGCGTAACCCTAACCCTAAACTTGGATAAAGGTGGATTTCTGAGGACTATGGTGACCTGGTCCTCAGATCTCTGCAGGATAAATCCAGACAAGCTAGCTAGACTATCTGTCCATTGAGGACTATGGTTCCTGGTCCCAGATCTCTGCAGGTAAATCCAACGCTAGCTAACTATCTGTCCAATAGAGGACTAGGTTCACCTGGTTCCTCAGATCTCTGCAGGTAAATCCAGACCTCTAGCTAGACTATCTGTCCATCTGAGGACTCTGGTTACCTGGTCCTCAGATCTCTGCAGGGTAAATCCAGACCTCTAGCTGGACCATCTGTCCAATCGGAGTTCTCTGAACTTACACGTTTTCCACCAAAACAAGTTCCTTCCGGAGGCTGTTTTGCAGAGCGCCGCCCGAGACGATTGTGATTGGTTTAAAGAAATGCCGATAAACCAGAGCATGTTATTCTTCCGTCTTAGAATGCTATGTGGACTAACCAGACCCTGCTCTGCAGCGCTGTGGAGGAAGGTCTGGCAATGCAAGAATAACCTGTTCACATGAGCCTTTCTTACATACAGCTATACGAAAGGTTAAGCAATGTAATTCAGAGGCATTCCACATATTTGTTGTTGTTGTCTGCATATAGGGAGGAGGACGGGGGGAGGGGGGGAGGGGGGGTGTCATGAAACACATCTC
>NC_045733.1:31671428-31676345 GCF_008692095.1 Etheostoma spectabile | reverse complement strand
GGAGCAGGGTTCATTTCCTGGCAAAAACAAAGGACTTTCACCCAGGAAACGTGTACTTGTTCTGTTCTTTTCTAGTCGCTGTTGGTGCCTAAAACTAAGTGTTGTTGCCGCCTGACGCTCGCTTCCTGTCGGCTAAAGTCAACTCCGTAGATACGCCCGCCGGTTCACGGAGCTCTGCACCCGGCCACCAGTAACCCGTTGGCGGCAGTTAGAATTTTGTAACTAACTTTGCGTTTGTTGGATCTCTGGGGAAGGAGGCTCGGTCCAATTGAGAACTAAGAAAAGGTTTAATTCAACAGAACGATGAAGACGATAAGACAAAGACAGTAAGACACAAACAACATGATAACACTGCAGCTGACAGCCGACTGATTCCCCCATGATGGAGTCACATTAGACCAGTCCTGAATATTCCTAAATTACACCCGCGGTTTCTTTTCACCCGGTGCATTCAAATCCATTGTCATTGGTCCGTCGTTGGCAGGGCAACATGCCGGCGCATCTTTGCTGTCCAATGAGGAAGGACCTGGCTCCAAACTCTGCAACTTTGGGGGGCGTTTTTTGGTTACATATCAAAAGGGTCTGTCGTGTAAAAGTGAAACTCTAACATCAATAGTTTAATCAACATTGCGTTGCCTTAGCCTAGACTAGGACCCCAGGGGACAGGGGACAGGGCAAGGCAAGGCAAGGCAGCTTTATTTGTATAGCACATTTCAGCAACAAGGCAATTCAAAGTGCTTTACACAAAATCAGTTAAACAGATAAAACACAAGTAAAAACAGTTAAAAATCACAAGATATAAAAACCGGTTAACATGATAGAAGTAAAAACAAAGAGAAAATAAAACACAAGAATAAAATTTACAGTGCAGCTAAGAAATTTAAAGAAATGATTAGTCATTTAAAGAAGGCAGCATCAAATAGAAAGGTCTTCAGCCTTGATTTAAAAGGATGAGAGTAGCAGCGGATCTACAGGTTTCTGGGAGTTTATTCCAGATATGAGGAGCATAGAAACTGAAAGCCGCTTCCCTGTTTAGTTGACTCTGGGGACAGAGACCTGTCCCAGATGACCTGAGGGTCTGGGTGGTTCATAGTGTAGTAGCAGATCAGCAATATATTTTGGACCTAAACCGTTAAGTGATTTATAAACTAGCAAGAGTACTTTGAAATCAATTCTTTGAGACAAAGGAAGCCGTGTAAAGACTTCAGAACTGGAGTGATGTGATCAGTCTCTTGGTCTTAGTGGGACTGGAGTGATGTGATCCAGTCTCTTGGTCTTAGTGAGGACCCGAGCAGCAGCGTTCATAATCAGCTGTAGCTGTCTGATTGATTTTTTAGGGAGACCTGTAAGACCCCGTTACCGTAGTCAAGTCTACTGAAGATAAAGGCATGGACAAGTTTTTCCAAATCCTGTTGACATAAGTCCTTTAACCCTTGATATATTCTTAAGGTGATAGTAGGGCGACCTTGTATTGTCTTAATGGCTGTTAAAGTTCAGGTCTCGAGTCCATGACTACACCAGATTCTGGCTTTGTCTGTGTTTTAACATTGTTGTTTGAAGCTGAGCGCAGACTTTATAGTTCCTCTCTTGCTCCAAACAACCACCTCGTTTTCCTTCATTTAATTTCAGAAGTTTCTGGCACATCCGCACGTTACATTTGTTCGAGTGCACTTAGTCAGTTTTGTATTGGCGATATAGTCCCTGGCGAAAGGTTAGTAAATTTGTGTGTCGATAACTATGGTAACTTATTTTGTTTTTCTCCATAATCGAGCCAGTGGAACGCCTGTAGATGTTAAACAGAAGAGCCCAGAATGGAGCCTTGCGGAACCTCGCACGTCATATTTGTACGCTCAGATGCATAATTACCTATAGACAAAAGTAATCCTATTCTTTAGGTAGGATTCAAAACCAGTTTAGTCTGAGCAGAAGGCCAACGCAGTTTTCCAATCGGTCTTAGTAGTATGTCATGGTCGACCGTTCAAAGCAGCACTGAGATCAAGTAATACTAAGATTGAAATTTTGCCATTATTGTGTTAAGGTGGATGTCATTAAGACTTGACAAGAGCCGGTTTCAGTGCTGTGTGTGGTCGGAAACCCGACTGAAAGTATCAAAACTGTTACTTAGTGAAAGAATGGGTTGAGGTTGAGACTACTTTTTCAATGATTTTACTTAAAAACGGAAGGTTTGATATTGGCCTATAGTTGCTCATTAGTGACTTGTCTAGGTTGTCTTTTAAGAGTGGCTTGATTACTGCAGTTTCAGGGCCTGTGGAAGATACCTGAAAGAGAGAGTGGTCACAATCTGTAGAAGATCAGAAGTCAAACAATTGGAAACATTTTTTGAAAAGTCCCGTTGGTAGAACATCAAGGCAAAAGGTCGAGGTTTTCAGATGTTGAATATGTCCTCCAGGTTTGTATGGTTGATCGTGTGAAAATTTGTCATATTGGAACTATTTTTGCTTGAACACTGGGACAAAACATATCCTGGACTGATATGGAGGCACTGACTGTTTGTCTAATCTTTGAATTTTCTGAAGAAGGAGGCAAGTCATTGCAGGCTGGGTAGATAAAAGTTCAGATGCTACTGGTAACTGGAGGGTTTGTTAACCTATCAACAGTAGCAAACAAAGCACGGGAATTATTATTGTTTCTAGAGAAATATCAGAGAAAAAGGACCTTCTTGCATTCCTCAGTTCCAAATTATAAAGCAAAGTCTCTCTTTATAGGAGTTATAATGGACCAGGAGATTTTGTTTTCGCGCACCTTCGTTCAGCTTTCCTCACTCTCTTTTTTCTGTTCTCACCAGGAGGACATTTCTCCATGGAGATCTCTTACCAGATACAACTTTGACCTTAGGGGAGCAATGGCATCAATAACATTTGTAATTTTACAGTTGAAAAATCTTACAAGCTCACTGACTGATAGCCCGAGAGGGCTGGTGTGGAGGAGAAAAGCTGTATAATGTGTCCTGGTGTTTTCGGATATACCGTTTCTGCTATCTTGTGTTGGACACCTTTGGGCACAGAGTAGTGCCGTTAAAGAAACACAGAATGATCTGAGGAGCAACGTCAGTCACACAACCTTGGAAATGTTCAGACCTTTGGAGACAATCAAGTCCAGCGTGTGCCCCTTATTGTGGGTGGGCTCCGTCACATGCTGAGTCAGTCCATAGTTCAAAAACACACACAGCTTTTTGTCCCCCTGTCCGGGGGCTGTCAACATGAATGTTAAAATCACCCGCAATGATACACAATCAAAGTTAATGCAGATAATAGACAGCAGTTCGTGAAGTCAGCAATGAGGGTGCAAATATTTAGGTGGCCTGTAGATTAGAAACATCGCGAGGGGAAGATTAATTGAAGAGCAACATTCAAAAAGAAAACAAATTTCCATAACATATGCGGTACAGTGGATGAGTCATTAAACAAAATGGCGACTCACCTCCTTTCTATTCACTCTATTCTCATCATAAAACTGAAGTTAGGGGGAGCTGACTCGATGAGAACAGCAGCGCTGTATTATGTCTAACCAGGTTTCAGTTAAAAACATAATCTAGATTGTGCTTGTAATAAAATCATGATTAAAATGATTTTCCTGCCAAAGACCTGACGTTTAGTAAGGCTAGTGTTAGTGTGTTTTCATTTTGGGGACAGGCTGTAGTGACGAGGAATGGATGCTAAATTTGCTAAGTTTGCAGTTAAGTGCTTATTCACCATTCTTTCCTATTACCTATCACAACAGAAATTGAGGAAGAATTGAATCCACGGGCCGGGCTGTCTTGAAGAGTCATTAGTATTCACTAGTCCGCAGCCAAGGCCCGGCACATATCAGATAGTGCTTGCCAGATTTTGCACACAAGCGTCTTATTCAGTCTGGGGGGAAGGAGTTTTCTGACATCTGGTAGTGGTGTGGCGTTTTACTTTTGCCCGGGGTTAAGCGATGGGGGTAGGAAGGGTGGCATAATTGATGGGGGAAATAAGGGAAAGGGTTGTGGAGACATCAGTAGAGGACAGCGTGAATCTCAGAAGGTTCGGGGTTGGGAAGGTTTGAGGGGTGCTGGACGGGTGAGAGGGGAGTGGAGGTTTTGTGTCTCTCTCTGGTCTCCATGGTCAAATCTTTGCACAGCGGGGGCTGGGCTGGATCACTGCCGCACTTTGTGTGTCTTCCTTTTGTTTTGTGACCTTGGCAGAGGGAGCCGATGTGTAGCGCAGAAGGTAAAGCAGATTAGAGGGGGAACAGCTTTACTCCTGGCTTGTTAAGGGAAAGTCTATCTGCTTTAAAAAGATGGACCACCTTTGGGTGTGTAGCAGGAAGCTCCTTTCCATACGTTAAATGCCTGACTTGACCAGATCAACCAACAAATGGGTCGTCTTGACCTCGTCAAAGACAAAATGCAAATTGATCCCATCCTGGCAACATCGTACATACACAGAAATGCATTGTTTTCACAACATTGTTTTTGACTTTTTATAACTCAACACGGCAAAACTCAACTACCAACTGCCGCTGATACCATGGAGCCATGGAGCCAGCGTCACGTGGGCAAACTAGTTTGGTCGGATATTTTGGCATGCATAAATATTTGTACTGTGCACATGCTTATTTTGCACATCCTAATCATGGTTTTTGTGTGCTAAGTAAATCAAATTGTTTATAGCTCTTGATAGTGTTTCCAATATTTTTTGTCATTGTATTGATACCGTGATATGAGACTTGATATCGTCTTAGATTTGGGATTTATCGTAATATATTATGGTGTTATATTAGTGTTGTCTTTTCCTGGTTTTGCAGGCTGCATTACAGTGAAGTGATGTCCTTTCCTGAACTTACCAGACTGTTGTAGCTCTTCTATCATTTACCTTTTACCCACTAAGTCATTTCATAATTTCAGGAGAATATTTATCAAAAATCTCATTG
>NC_045733.1:31669998-31671418 GCF_008692095.1 Etheostoma spectabile | reverse complement strand
ATTTTGTTAAAGCACCAATAGTCAACCTTACAATACGGTTGCAGTGTTGACATTGAGGTATTTGGTCAAGAATATCGTGATATTTGATTTTCTCTACCTTGCCGAGCCCTATTTTCACCCAATTCAGCCACTTTTAATTACTTTGGGCCTGGAAAAATGATAATAGCATTGGGTTGGCAAATAAAAGCGACTATAGGGAGTTTAATTAGAGATCAAAACATGGTGAGATGATGTAGGTTCAGGACTTTCCCCCAGGTGACCAGGCTTAGGCTGAATCCCATTTCTCCATCTGACCCCTACCCCTTGGCCCTTACCCCTACCCCTTGGCCCTTGAAACCAAGGGGTAGAAATGGAACAAGACACACTTGGGACATCACCATGCAGTATTGATCACAAACCTCCAAGATGCCGTCTGCTGTCTGTTGATTGTGTGTGGGTTTGGACAACAGTGTCATTGTATTTAAATATTTATATTTTTAGGTTCACTTTGGTGGGCAGAGGCAGAATGTTCTTATCTGTGTAGTACTTAGGTCTGTTTGCAATACATATGTGTATACACATGCATCATGTATACATACATATACACCCTGTATACATGGTGTATACATACATAAACACCATGTATACATGATGTGTGTATATCTGTTTCAGTTATCAAGGAAGGGGTAAGGGGAAGGAATGGGATTCAGCCTTAATGTCCTGTGTGTGTCTCATGTAAAGTACTTTTACCCCAATCCTCTCCTAAGCCAAGTGGTTTCACCGTGCGAGTTGAAAAATGGCGCCAAAGGGTCCCAGACAAGTGTCAGTACTTGAAGAGCCATGGGTGAAAATATGTTGCATTGACCAGTTATTCTGGTAATGATACAAGCTGCAGCTTCTGACCCAGCCCGTTGGTTACAACCAATATAATTAATTATCCAAATCCCCGGGTGGATCGGCTACACAAATCATTTTCCACTCTCGTTAACATGGCAAGAATTTATCCTTGGCGGAGTAAATGCATCTTTTAATAGAATAGAATAGAACAGAAAGCCTTTACTGTCATTATACACAAGTGCAGTACCTGTGCAACGAGACTGAAGCACCACCTTTACAGTGTCAACACGAAATAAGAAAATATAAACTGTAGGTAGTGCAGAAAAAAAAGAGAAGGGTGGGACTTGGTGCACAGTCCTGAGAGCATCTATATACAAATATAAAATAGCTTTGTAAACACATTATGCAAAAGTATAATTTGGTGTGTCAAAGTCCTGAGTATTAAAGATTGCACAGTAATGAAATTAAATGGTTAAGTACTAAATGATAAATATTGCACTGTTGCAAGTGTCCTTTTATGTAGTATATACATATATATCAGTATTATTAACCCTCTATTGCATGTTGTTGCCATATGGCAACAAATTCTTTTTCTTAGTACCAT
>NC_045733.1:31669525-31669742 GCF_008692095.1 Etheostoma spectabile | reverse complement strand
CAAATGGGTCACAATTAAAAATAAAGACTATAGGATACCACAAATTAAACAAAAAACATGCATTTTACATAGGTACGGGCTAAAATTAATTTGTTGCCATATGGCGACATTATGCAAATATTGAGGTGAAATGTGGACATTTTGCCTAATGTGCTCAATTGAATTACTATAACTTTATGCTACTCTAACACTATGTTTGCAATTATTTATAGTATTT
>NC_045733.1:31667233-31669278 GCF_008692095.1 Etheostoma spectabile | reverse complement strand
GAAATATGTTTTCAGTGGCCATATAGTTCAGTAATTATAAGTTTAGTCAGTGTGTTGTGCTTATTTTGCCCCTAATCAAGTACATTATATCCGTGTTGCTTCTTTCAGGTGTTCATGACAGACTTATTACAGTGTTATTATTAATAATTATCAAAAACTATAATTAAACTCACTAAGTGACTGTTCCACATTGGGCTAGACATGCTGTCATAGAGGGTGAATTTGGTTTGGTATGGCTTCAATACCATCAGTTTTTAAAGAAATATGATTTTTTAGCACTTTCCACGAGCCATAGGCGGACAAAGTACCAACGTACCCCCTGTCATTAAAAAAAAAAAATCTTTGCAAGTGCATTATTTCAGCATCCTGAGTAATAACAACACCATCAAGACATTTTTACCATGTTTAAAAAATAATTCATGCAATAGAGGGTTAACACAGTATATGAAGTTCAATAGAGACAAAACAACCGGCTGTAGATATCTGATGACTCCATGTCACATCCCCGGTACCAGTGATCTTCTGGGGTAGTGGACACATGCCGTGCAGACTTCAGACAGACGTTCATGGGAGAACCAGCTGTACCTGCAGCTGGCGTGCCGGTGTTATCCGGCGGGGAATCAGGTGCGTGACAGGCTGGAATTACAGGAATGTCACCTGGGCACTTTCAGACCTGGTGGTTTTAGACCTGGTTGTTTTAGACCTGGTGGTTTCAGACCTGCCTGAAAGTGTAACTATGTCACTTGTTCGAGCAGCAATTACGACTCCTGTTTACTTTTATATTGAGGAACATTTTAACTGACAGTGGCTGCGCCCTCTAGTGACTCTAGTAGTTAACTTTCACTTGTTACTAGTAGAACACACTTGTTACTAGTAGAACACACTTGTTACTAGAAGAACACACTTGTTACTAGAAGAACACACTTGTTACTAGTAGTACACACTTGTTACTAGTAGAACACACTTGTTACTAGAAGAACACACTTGTTACTAGAAAAACACACTTGTTACTAGTAGTACACACTGTTGTTCAGATGGCATTCTGCCGTCTGTTATGAAGTTAAATAACAGACCATTGCTAAGTATAACACACCGTTGCCATGCATAGCATAGCGTGCACAAACAAGCTGCAAATATACACAATACAACCAGATACACACAATGCAAGCAGATACACACACAATGCAAGCAGATACACACACAATGCAAGCAGATAGACACACAATGCAACCAGATACACACACAATGCAACCAGATACACACACAATGCAAGCAAATACACACAATGCAACCAGATACACACACAATGCAAGTAGATACACACAATGCAAGCAGATACACACAATACAACCAAATACACACAATACAACCAAATACACACAATACAACCAAATACACACACACACACACACACACACACACACACAAACACACACACACACAATACAACTAAATACACACACACACACACAAACACGCACACACTGTTACAGCAGAACTAAGAGAGACAGGGTAAAGAGAGGAAACGGACCAGGCTGGACTGTCCTGTCTCCCTCTAGTTTTATTAGATTACTAATTATGAAGTAGATGAATCTGACGACTATGACGAGAAGCAGGTGGGCCGGGTTAGGCGGACTGCTTTATCAAAGAGGAGAGTTTTAAGTTTACGCTTAAATGTAATGACGGTGTCTGCCCCCCCGAACCCAGACCGGGAGCTGGTTCCACAGAGGTGTGGGTGGAGATGTGCTGCAGGAGCAGGTGGATGTGGGCTGCAGGAGCGGGTGGAGATGGGCTGCAGGAGCAGGTGGAGGTGGGCTGCAGGAGCAGGTGGAAATGGGCTGCAGGAGCAGGTGGAGGTGGGCTGCAGGAGCGGGTGGAGATGGGCTGCCGGAGCAGGTGGAGGTGGGCTTCAGGAGCGGGTGGAGATGGGCTGCAGGAGCGGGTGGAGATGGGCTTCAAGAGCAGGTGGAGATGGGCTGCAGGAGCGGTTGGAGATGGGCTGCAGGAGCAGGTGGAGAGGGGCTGCCGGAGCAGGTGGAGGTGGG
>NC_045733.1:31657089-31667208 GCF_008692095.1 Etheostoma spectabile | reverse complement strand
GATATCTAGCATTCTATCTATCGGTTTATATATTATAATCTATTGCTATCTACTATCTATTATCTGTCTATCTATGTCTAGTTTAGTGTGTATCTATTCTATCTATTCTATAGATTATCTGTCTATTCTAGATAATCTATCCTTCTATCTATATATCTGATCATTCTCCTATCTATCTTATATCTATCTGTATTTATCATTCTATCTATGTGCTCATCGGTATATATGTATAGTCTATATTCTAGGTCTATCTGTCTATGTCTTTATTATCTATAGATCTATGCTATCTAGTTTATCATCTATATGATCTATTCTTCTATTCTATCCTCATTCGATGCTATCTATCATTTCTTATCTATCTATCTATCGTATGTATATATACACTTTCTATAGATCTTATTATATCTAGATCTATCTATTCCATCTATCTTATCTATATTATCCATCTATTCTATCGTATCTCTATTCTATTCTATCTATCTATCCATCAATCTATCATATATTGATCATGTGTGCTATCTATCTATCTTATATTATCATTCTCATCCTATCATCATGTCTATTCATTTTGAATCTATCTATCTAGCTATCGATCGTATCATTCTTTCTGATCTGTTATCTATATCTCTATCTATTATATATCTCGATCTATGCTATACATTGTCTATCATCTTATTATAATCTATTATGATTAGCGAGTGTATCGCTCTATCTATTATCTCACTATTGTAATCTACTTATCTATCTATAAGCTATCCATCTATCTATTAATCTATCATGTCTATCTATGATAGCTATCTATTTATCTATCTATCATTCTATCATTCTATCTTATTATCTATGTATATCTATCTATCTTATCTATTCATTTTATGTCTGTCTATCTTTAGTCTATCATCTATCGTATTATTATATTCTATCAGTGTTATCTATGCTATGTGTCTGTTTGTCTGTGTCTGTATGTCTATTATCATCTACTATCGTTTCTATCTATTCTTTTATATGCTAGGCGTATCGTCTATCTAATCTATTATCTATAATCTATACTATCTTCTATTCTTGGTATCTATTCTCTATCTGTCGTATCTATCGGTCCATGCTATTAGTGCTATATATCTATTCTTTATCATCTGCCGTGTGTCTATCTATCTATCGTTATCTATCCGCTGTGGTCGTATATCTGATTGTCTGCTGTGTCTGGTTTATTATTATAATCTTTCCATCGTTCACTTCTGTTTGGTTTATTTTCTGCACTATAAACGTCCTGCTTGAAGGACCTTCCAAGACAGCCGGAGGAGTGACATCGAGAACAGGAACACCCGTTTCATGGTCAAAGTCCGTTGGACCGTGATCCTCCACCGCCGGCCAGTTCGTATGCTGTACTACCGCTGGACGGTGTTTGACCTGTCAGGGTATTGACAACCATATATAATATGGATGATTATATCTTTGGTGGTCAGAATAGCATAGTGTTGTGTAAAGATAAATATAACATCCACATGTGTGTGTAGTGCGTGGCAGATATCCAGCGTGTAAATCGGCCGCCTGGCTTCACATGACTACTTAGTTATTATAGATGATTATTCAGTGAGGACGGAATCTATCTGTCGAATTCGGTTTTAATTATTATTAATTTGCTATATTTAGTCAGTGACATAGCGTGTCCCTGCACTTATGGAAACAGTGTATATCCTGCACTGCTGCTATTGCACTTGTCTGGTTAGACTGAACTGCAGTTTCAGCTGCTGTGCACCTGTTATTGCAATAATAGTGAATCTAATCTAATACTAATGGTGTTTTGGGTCACAATCCCAACTCGTGTCTCACTCCGAGGAGTAGAAAACCGGACGTTGGGCGGTGCGGTCCGGTCTGATTGCACGACGAAAAACGTCCCCATAAGGTGTGTAGCACGTAGCGGGGTGGTGGGTCGTCATGCCGCGGGGCTATTGTCGGGGAGTAATCTGTAGGGGTGGACCGGACTGTTCTCCCGGTTTCTGGGGACAGTCCCCGTTTGTGCGAAGCCCCGGTCTGGATCTGTCCCTGGTTTACTGTTGACTGTCCAGACCCGAGAATTGAAAAATCGAATAGGAAAGACAAAACGACCAAACGTGTAGCGATAGTTCGCCTCCAGACATGGACAGCAGTATGCTCAGATGCTCAAGCGAGGATTTGCGATGCTAAAATCAGCTTATTTATGATGGGTCTTGGGTGGGTTTAGAGTGAACGGCTATTTCGCGGACTTTATGTGTGTAGAGTTAGATTAGATTAGGATGTATACTGTTAGTTTTATCCACAGAGGGAAATTACTGTCGTACAAGTAGCAGAGCACAGCAGACCGCAAAAATACAGACAACATATAGACAATAACACACGCAAATATCGTAAGCACGAAAGCGACAAGGCAAGAATTACAAGGCAAGAATACAGGCAAGAAATAGACAATGAAAAGTATGGGTCGACTTGGTAAGTATGATCAATGCTCGTCATAAAGCAAAAGGAATTGAGTGAGGTTGCCCTGATAGAGAAAAAACTATTGCGGTGTAAGTGACGTATAAACTTAAGTTAAGTTGTAATGTGGAGAATAGAGCAAGAAGAGAGTCTGGTAGCATTATATGTTAATTAGTATTCACCTGAGGCCATAGTATTGAAAAGTGTACGTACTTGTTAATAAAATATATAATACCAATATTAAAGATAAGCATGGAAAGGGTGTGATGGAGATGGGGCAGTAAAACCAGTGCACAGGAAACTACAACCCTATTAGGTAGAGCAGGTGTTGTAGAGTCTGACACGTCGGGGCGGTGATGAAGGAAACGGCGGTACGCGCTCCTTTCTTACACCGTGGGTGTGGCAGTCTGCTGCTGAAGAGTGCGCAGGACCCTCACAGTGTCATTGTAGGGGGGTGAAGTGTTGTCCATGATGGACGTTCGCTTGGCGAACATCCTCCTCTTCCCTACTTGCATCCGGTGTCCAGAGGACGTTCCAGGAAGAGCTCGCATCATGGATCAGTTTGAAGGACCTTAATCTTGAAGAATGGTCGACCTCCTAGGATAAGTCTCGTTCCCATAATGTTGACAGACTTTTAGTATATGTAATATGAGGTCCGTCAGCACAGCAAGGAACGAGCCCTTTGAATGAACTGTAAAGTTTGGAGCAATTTGGTTTCCATTTAACTTCATTGGTAGCTGGTTTCTTGCTGCTCGACTGTCTGAGATTTCATTTATATCATCCGATGTATAAGGTAAAATTATTGTATCTCACATAGTTTTAGACTTGTATCTGCTTCTAAATAGCTGTTGCAGAAACAAGCCTGAAGCACAATGATAGGCGAAATAGCTGCTATAGTCGTACTATTACAACATTATTCTTTGTAAATTATTATAGACTTTCTATCTTGAACTATTCTGGACTTTCTATCTTGATATACTATTGAGTGTCTAGTGGAGTGGCGCTATAACGTAGCTAGCAGGGTGATGTATCAAGCGCTTTTGGGGGGGGGGCTCAGGCCCCTGAATGAGACCAGCTCTAGGTCTAGTGTCCGTTTTAAGTTTACAAAAATAAACCATGATCGTGGTTTGTGAGGTGCTATCGCTTCTGCGCTGAATGAGGCTTTTTTCAGGTTTGTTTGTGGGTTTTCTTTATGTTTTTTTTCGTCTTTTTAATTGTAAATGATAAATAACTGAAAGGTGTACTTTTTGCGTACGAGGACAACACGAGGTTAAGCTGTTGTGGGCCGGGTAGTGGCCATTATGTCTTATTATTTTGTTTCTAAAATGTAAATTTGTCCAGCTTCTTGCAATGGGTTTCAAAGTTGGTAGAATGTTGTGGTGCCGCTTTTCAGCCCACCGCACCAAAAGTGATATGTTGCCTTGTGCAGACCTCCTGACGATACCCAACAGACTGCGGGTATTGACTCGCAGCAGCTTGTGCTTTAACTACAGCTGTTGATGTCATTATTGGCTCTCGTCTGACCGTGGTTTTGCGATTCATGATGGAATCTATGTTATGATCAAGAAATAATATCACATTTTAGTCCGCGGTGGGAGTTAGTCGCCCCGACTCTGACAGAAATCTCGTAATACTGAAAGACGTGTGTAGTGAAGTAATGTACATTTACTTAGGACTTGTTACTTAAGTCCAAATGGTTGGGTAGTTGACTTAAGTCTATGTATTTCTGGCGCTACAGTTTCAGAGAGAAATACTGTGCCTTTTAACTTCCTTTACATTCAACCGATCGGCTTTATTACTAATGTATTTGATCAGGACAGGTTACGTATTTAATTTTTAACTATTGACTGTAAATGCACTCAAGTAATTAGCCAAAAATGCTATTTTCAGTATGTTGTCGAGTGGATCAGAACGTAAAGGCTTGTCTCCCTAAAAAAAAAAATAACAATAAATACGACATATAACAAGATACAGTTAGTTCCTTTTACACATTGGTTTGTTTGTACCACGCAAAAAAAACCTGGAGTTCGTAAAAACCTGAATGTTTTTTTATTATAGATTAAATATACATAACAATATATCAGGTCTTATATTCTGATATGAAAGTGTACTTAGTCTCATTCACCACTTGTAGTGATCGACAGAAGTTGTTTGGGTTATAGTTTTTTCTGCAGTGTGTTCTTAGTTACAGTATGTACTGTTTTAAATAGTGTCTTGAAAGTAAGGAACCTGTAGTATGTATTGTATGAACATATATTAATAACTGGGATTGCACCATGACGTTTTTTCCGTGTTCTGGATGTGGAAGGATGGTTTCGGTGGAATCATACCCTTTCAACCTTCGTGGTCCAGGTGCGGGTACGCAGAGGAGAATGCAGTGATAACAAAAAGGGATGATTGCAAGTCAATAGTTTGTAGGTGGGGGGGGGGCGGCTGGGGGGCAGTTTTCGTATTATTATTCATACTGTGACTGTTATCCGCCTATTTCAAGAGCCTGGGTCTTCCGCACGTTTTTCGTATTTGGTGGTTTCTCTCGTCTGCAGGGGAATACTAGAACTGTTGGTGGACCTTGTATAATTATTAGAGTGTGGTCTTAGACTGCTCGATCTGTATAAGTGGCCTCGAGATAACTCTTTGTATGAATTGATACTAAAATAAAATTGAAACTGAATTGAATTACGGTCGCAGTTGGTTGTGACGATTTGGAACAAGAGCCGGCCTTGGACTTCCGCCAGAGATTAACCGTAAATACTCTAATCGACTAGCTGGGGAGTTATTTACCTGAATGTGCCCGTGATTCTATGTCGAGGCAGCGTTTATTTTAATTCATCTGGGGATAGTCTGTTTGTTGGTCGTGGAAATATTAAACGTTTTAAATGAAAGAAGGTAGCTTCAGGGGAGTGAGATCATCATTTTTTTATTAGAGAAATGCTATTTGCGAAAATATACCACCATAAAATAACATGTCCAGTGTTTTAATGGGCGGATCAAAGTCGAGTTGGTGTCAATAAATAATCGACAATACACGCTCGAACTGTGTTCAGTTTGAACCGGTAAATGTCCCAGTATTATGTATTAATACGCAGGTACTACGTACTGCTTGGTAAAGTGATTACGATAATGATTACAATTAATCGTTACATGACACGGTAGGCTGCGTAGCTGCGGTTCTAGTCCAGGCTGTAACTCGTTTGCCTCCCACCTCAGATAGTATGCTTTCTAGACTCCGGCTAATCTGTTCCTTCCACCTTCCGCATAGAAGCTTCTAGCTCAGGATATACTATTGCCTATCCCACCTCCCGCTAGTAGCTTCTCTAGCTCAGGCTAAACTCTTTTACGCCCAGTTCACTCCAGCTAGCTAGCTCTAGCTCCAGGCGTAATATTTTCCTCACAAGGACTTCAGCTAGCTTGGTCTAGATCCAGGCTAAGTCTTTCTCCACCTCCAGCTAGCTATTCTAGTGTCCAGGCTAACTCTTTTCATCCCGAGCTCCAGCTAGCTAGCTTTCTAGTAAGGCTAACTCTTGGGCTCCCACATATCAGCGTGAGCTAGATTCAGCTCGTCTGAGGATAACTCTTTTTCTCAGCCACATCAGCTAGCTAGTCTTCTAGCTCCAGGGTCCCAACTCTTTTCCTTCTCCAACTCCAGGCTAGTCTAGCCTCTAGATGCCAGGCGTGGACTCTTTTTATACACTCCTAGCTAGATGAGCGCAGCTACAGGCCTAAACTCTTGTTGCCTTCCCGACCTACATGCTAGCTAGCTTCTAGCTCCAGGCCTAACTATTTTTCCTCCCACCTCCAGCTAGCTAGCTTTCTAGTCAAGGCTAACTCTTGTCCTCCACTCCAGCTATGTCTAGCTCCAGGTAGTAACTCTTTCCTCCCCTACCTCAGCTTGAATGCTCCTAGCGTTCCAGGCTAACAGCTTTTCTTCCACCTACAGATAGCTAGCTGAGTAGCTGACAGGTATCTCTGTTTCCTGCCACACTCCAATGTGTAGCTGCTAGTCAGGTAAATATTTTGTCCAACTTCCAGCTGAGCGGATGCTTCTAGTCTCAGGGCTATACTATTATCTCTGACGACATCCAGTATAGGTGCTTTCTAGCTCGCAGGCTAAATCTTTTCCTCCCACCTCAGCTAGCTTCTTAGCTCCAGGCTAACTCTTGTCTCTCCAAAATCTAGCTAGCTAGCTTCTTATGGGCTCCAGGCTATACTTTTTCTCTCCCACCTCAAGCTAGCTTAGCTTCTAGCTCCAGGCTAATCTACTTTTCTCCCACCGGCAGCTCGTTCACTAGCTGCCAGGCGAAACTTCTTTTCCTACCACCCTCAAGCTAGCTAGACTTCTAGGCACGGCTAACTCTGTTCTCCCACTTCCATGAGTAGTCTAGCGTTCGTAGCTCCAGGAGAATCTCTTTCCTGCCACCTTCATGCTAGCTCTTAGGCTCGGGCTAACTCTTTTCCTCTCACCTCCAGCTAGCTTCTTGGCTCCAGGCTAGACCTTGTTCCTCCACCTCAGCTAGATCTAGCTCGGCTCTCTTTCTCTTTTGTTTTCGACGGAAGGATAAACACAATGAACTCTCCCCTTATAGAGGGCAAGTATGGACATGTCCAGGAGATGTGTTGTTTGTGCTTCATATCTATTCGGTGCTCAGCTGGTACATGAACAGATGGTTTGAATTCGCAGTGTTTTTGCGTCCAATAAAGAGATTTGTTTTATCTACAAAAACGAACGGATCGGAGGGGGGGTCTGTCAAACCTCACCAGTCCTGAACCCTCATGTGTTGTTTGCTTCAGTGCGACCAGTGTAATACTAAAACATCCCGGATTTCTGATGCATAGGCAATTTATCACTACAGGTACAGCACACTATATACTGACACAGTATCTCATGCAGATATGCATCATGCCAGATACACACAGAACACACATAGACATGCACCTGAGATTCCAAACAGATACCACAACGACACAACCTATGACACACAGATTTACTGACACACCAGACACAGGACTACACACAGCCACAGAACGGACACACACAGATACACACAGACAACACAGGCACACCACACAGATAACACACAGTACACGACTGATCACACAATGACATATACACAAAGATACATCAACACAGACACATAGCTATCAGTACAACACAGATCGACAAAACGACATATACCCACAGACCCCAAGTGGTCACACACAGTACGCCACACAGATTTACAACCCGGACATCAGTACAGTGTGCACACCTCTACGCATCAATTACACAGACGACATCAATAAATGACATCACACAGACATCACACGGATATACATCAGATACTATCACACAGAACACTACCGTGTGACACAGTGACATGAAGTGTGTATTATTTCTACTTATGTATTTTCACGGGTCTAATACTTTGCAACATTACACTGAGAACTTCTTGGTTTCTTGTAATTTGATGATCATATTTATACTCACTACGGCTCAATTCAAAGGGGCTAAAAAAGATATCGATTATCTCTCGTGTACTTCATTCTACTTTTTTGATAGACACGGTCCCAATGGCCATAAGTAGGCGGTTGTTACTTTGCTCTCTATAGGTATGTGATGTCCTACGTCACACTTTCTATATTTTTTTAGGGGACTTCCTGTTAATCTTCTTGGGAAAAGTTTCCTGGAGCATTTCTGAGCCTGTAAAGCTCCAGGCAGATGGTTGTTCCTGCTGCAGGAGTCCGAGGTCGCTGAGGAAGCTGTGACGGCCAGTCCGGCACCGTTTTCTCCTTGAATTGAGAGCTTAATTGTAAGCTGTGATGGGAGATTAATGAGACCCAGGATCAGGGACGGATTAAGATGTCTGCGCGGTGCACTCCGATGGTAAATTTTGTGTAATGTCGCCTTCCGAGTGTCACGCCGGGGCGTCAGCGGCGGTGGTCACCTAGCCGGGAGTGATGCAGGGCGCCCTGGAAATAACAAGATACCGCACTAGCAAGGGCTAGCAGGTGTCGGAAGGATGCAGAACGACGCGCCTCTGTCTCACCCACAGTCTGTCATGGTCGATTGAGTGCGCAGAGCCCATCGGAAGGCAGGGCTATAGAGGTGGACTTAGACTTAAATTTAGCTTTTGATTATTAATCCCTTGTGGGATGGACTCCCGACAAGGAAATTAAAGTTACCTAGCATCCGATTAAAGACAGCAAGAGGAAGGAGAGAGATGAAGGACAATATAAAAATAATCAGACGCTATCTAAGGACTACCTTCTGGTAAGCTTTGGTCGCCTATGCAGGATCTTTGAAACCAGCATACCCACTGTGCTGCCCAACCAAACCAGACTACTGCCACCTTGTACTGCCAATCTTTGCGACCAAACTTCAATTGATATGGTGGGTTGTTCTACCCTATGAGTGTTCTCCAACCCCGCCCCTCACGCCAGTACATGCACCACCACATTTTAGGTAATAATCCAAGCAAATGGCGACTGGTTTGATAATGTGAATAGAATAACAATACAAAACAAAAAAACGTGAATGAGCTCATCTTTGGCATGCCTAATGGCGTGGCAGGAGATTTGACAGTTTTACCTGCTACTCTGTTTTTATGTCTTCGTCTTCGACACTACCCCCTCACCCTCACCCCCCTCATGCTCGACCATGTCTAAGCAAAACTCTCAGACTGTCTTGAGCCCAATCATCCCCCCATGAGTGTGCCTCAACTGTTTCGTCGGGATTCATCAGATCGCTCACAGTGTTCCTTCATTATCCTTCCGAGTATTATACCCGTAGCCTTCTCACTCGTGCTCCTGCGGCCCATTCCTCTCATCCTGCTCCGGCAGCCACCTCTCCTACCCTGTCTCCTGCAGCCATCTCAACCTGCTCCTGCAGGTATCGGATGCTGGTAACTTTAATTTCCTTGCGGGAGTCATCCCAAAGGGATTAATAATAAAGCTAAATTTAAGTCTAAGTCCACCTCGTGGGCCCTGCCGAGGGGCTCTGAGCAAGCGACCTGCAGGATGTGGGTGAGACGGAGGCTGGATGTGTGCATCCTTCCTTCCTGCTACCCTGGCTGTGACGGTGTTGTTTTTCAGTGCGCCCTGCAGGCCCGGCTGGTGATCCCGACCCGCTGCGGCCCGAGTGACACGCTGAAGGGATTAACACAAATTTACCTCGGAGTGCACAGCAGACAGTCTGATCCGGTCCTGGTCCTGGGTCTCATTATTTCCCTTCCGACGTCATTAGCTCTCATTCAAAGGGAAAACGGTGCCGGCTGGCGTCACAGTTCCTCAGAACCTCGGCCTCCTGCAGCAGGAACAACATCTGCTGGAGACTTTTACAGGCTCAGAAATGTCCAGGAAACTTTTCCCAAGAAATTAAAGGGATAGTCCACCTAAAAAAATATAGAAGTTGTATGTAGGACTCACATCCCTATAGAGAGCCAAAGTAACAACCTTCTACTTCTGGCCAGTGGGACCTGTCTATCAAAAAAAGTGAATGATAGTCAATGGAGAGATAATGTATATCTTTTTTATCCCCTTTGAATTGAGCCGTGGATTATAAATATGATCATCAATTTAAAAGATAACCAAAGAAAGTCTCAGTTTAATGTTGAAGTATTAGACTGTGAAAATACATAATTAGAAATAATACACACTTCAATGTCACATGTGTGTATCTGTGTGTGTCTGTGTGTG